>NW_019272055.1:285115-295374 GCF_002738345.1 Cucurbita maxima
TTTTTTTTTTTTTTTTTTTTTTTTTTTTTTTTTTTTTTTTTTTTTTTTTTTTTTTTTTTTTTTTTTGTTCTAATAACATTATTTTAAACAAACTATGGTTGTTTTTAACTAATAATATTTTATAAAATGGAAGGTTCTTTAACATATGAAATTACTTTAAATCATATATTTTCTTTGGGCAGAGAAGAATTAAAAAAAAAAAAAATAATAATAATATATTTTTTAGAATCGGCGCCGCGCGTGTGTAATAAGGCGCGTGAGAAACCTGAAGTTTCACGCTTTACGAGTCAAAATGACTCGTGAATGACCGTAATCGTCAAGGCGGCAAAATGACGATGATTTGTCGCTTCCGGACTCCACTCTTTTCATTTCAATCCAACTTTTTTCAAACCTATTTCAAATCCGACACCTAAAAGTTCACCGCCCTGTTCACTTCCTCAGCTCCTCACTCGTTTTTCCCTCTTCTTCTTCACCGTTCGTCGCCCTTTCCCTTTCCTCTCGCTTGTCCTTCCACTTTCCCTTTTGGGTCTTTCCTATTTTCTCTCCCAGACATTGCAATGTAATGAATTTCTTCCTTGATTCTGTGAATTTTTTACCCTTTTCTCTCTGTATGTGGATTTCAAGTTCGGTGTGTTTCAGAAATTGAGCTTTCCTTGATTTTTTTCTTTTCCCCTTTTCTGGGGTTTGTACGTTTCTTTGATTTTTTGTTCTTCGTGCTTGTTTTCTGTACGTTTTTTTTTTTTTTTTTGTTTTTTTGCATCTATTGGTCGTTGGGTGTTTATCTTCATTACTGAACTCTTGATGCAATCGTTGTGGTTGCTTATTTGGTCTGGTGGGTCAGTGCTGGTTTAAGCTAATGTTGCATGGAATTTCTTGATTCGCTTTGTGTCTTGCTTTGATTGTTGCATATGCTCATTCTGTGGGGTTTTGTGCTAATTGGTTCTCAATTGAGTTACATTGCGAGTTTGAAACATGGATTTTGTCCTTTATTTACAGGTGTAGCATTGGCTTGAAGGAAAGGCTTGTATTCACTACACAATGAATGCGGCATCCAAGGAAACTATGATGACTTCCAATCAGGCTACCAAAATGTTTACTTATGAGTTTCCTGATGTATGCATGATTTACAATTCATAAGAAAGTTTTTTAGTTCATAATTGTATTGATAGTTCTAACTTGCAAGAAAAGCTTGAAACTCGGTGGAGTTTGATGTTTTGTCGGGTTGGTAGAGTAATTGAATTATGAACTCTTCTTGGTAGTATGTTTAGAATGTTGTGTCGGGTTGGTGGAGTATGAACTAGTGGGGTCATTGTTGAAGGAAGAAACATGTTTAGAAATGATGTTCTGCCAAGTTGTACCAATGTAGTTTAAGTTAAACACTTGAATCATTGCTCGGATTTAGCGTTTTCTTTTCGCTCTATGTTTGTAATTATGTTGAAGAAAGGGAGATGCATAATGCATAATGCATGATGAAATATATATTTTTTAAGCGACGAAGTGATCATGATTGGCTATGCGTTACATTTGTACACTATCGTTTTTGGTGGGACAATTTTATTGTTTTGACGGGAATTTGATGCTTTCGGTTCCTGTTATTCTGTTGACAACCTTTTTTTTTCCATCTAGGTTGACTCGGATTTATCTATTTTCCCTGTTCCAGAAGATGATGTCTTAGGGGTGGAACATTTCTTGGAACCTGAAATTAACAAATGCTTTTCTGGCAGTGTTCTAGATTTCAACACGTTCCACTCTCACAAGTGCTTAGGCATTGAACCTTTTTCGTTTGCTGTTGATTTTGATCACATAAAGATCGATAGTGGTAATTATCTCATTGATTAATTAGTACCTATCTTCTTATTGCAGTTCGAGCTGTATGTTGATTCATTTGACTGTAAATGATCTTCAAATATTATATCGCCCATGATTTTCATTCCAACCAACACATCGGGTTGATGGGTGTTGAAGCTTCTCTTGATTTTATCTTTTTGTCAATGATCTTCAAATCTGGATTCACTTGGAATACTTACTGACATTTCCATTGTTTATGTGTTTTATCATTTGGTAGTGATGTCAACATGCTATTCATTCAAATTGGTATAATCGTGTTTGGTTTAATCGGGAAGTTTGGATTCTTTTGTCTATCGTTCACAGTTTTTTACTTTTAGCCTTCCGGGTTGATTGGTTTAACCCCATGGTAACCATCGACATAGGAATTAGATGATTAGAATATTATGATTGCCTTCGACTCAACATCGTAGGATCGTGTGGATATCCAAGGTTCCTACCATCTACCATTGTTTTAGAACAAACCATAAATTACTATTACCTTTCTGTTTGTTCTTCATGCTTTTGTTTGATATACACACGCACTGTTCTTTGTCTTACTTTCTTTTAATGAATTTAAATTCTCTGTTGCAGAATCATTGCATTCTAGCCTTACTTTAGAAGGAGAGAGAACCAAGCAAGAGGTACAATCTTACTGTTATGTATTTTAGCACATTTGTTTCTTCATTTTTGTGAGATCCCACAACGGTTGGGGAGGAGAATGAAGCATTCTTTATAAGGGTGTTGAAACTTCCCCCTAGCAAATGCGTTTTAAAAATCTAAGCCCGAAAGGGAAAACCCAAAGAGGACAATATTTGCTAGCGGTGGGATTGGGCTGTTACAAATGATATCAGAGCTCGACACTAGGCAATGTGCCAACGAGGAGGTTGAGCTTGGAAGGGGGGTGGACATAGGTGGTGTGCTAGCAAAGACGCTGGGCCCCGAATGAGGGTGGATTGTGAGATCCCACATCTGTTGGGGAGGAGAATGAAGCATCCTTTATAAGGGAGTGGAAACCGCTCCCTAGCAGACACATTTTAAAAACCTTGAATCTACATGTGAAACCTGTCTGTATTTTCTCAAGAACATTGAATCTTTAATCCATGTCATTGTGTACTGGAAAACGTATTGCCTTGCTGCTGACACCCACGTTCACTGTAGTAATAACCTTAATTTAAGTTCTTTTCCCCGTTAAATGCATATTGTGCTGCATATTTTTGACGTTTGATAATTTGTAATTTTTCTGGTTTTACATGATTAGGTGTTCCGCTGTAGTTTGAAAATCTGGGTCATCTCTTCTACGCATTTTTTTCTTCTAGTTTTCTCTATGAGCACTAATTAGGAGTCGGCATGCGTAACTCGGTGCTTATGTATTATACTTAGTTAAGGAATACTATGAAGATAGGTTTGAAATACTGTTAGGATATCTTAGTTAAGGAATACGGTTTTGAATAGCTATAGCTTCGTTGGCTTCTTAATATCGTTGAAAATAATATCGTACTTCTAGGATCATGATGGAAAACTGCACGGAGCTGATGATGTGTGTTCTGGGAGTAATAAACTTCTAGGAACCGGTGAGACTGTCCGTAACGTGGTTTACTACTGATTTGCTTTCGAATTGTATATAGTATTTTGATCAGACTCCGTCTCCTGTTTCCATTGTTCAGCGAACAGTCGAACCACAGATGATATCTTCAATCTGGCTCCTGGTTCATCCAATGCTTCTTTTCTAGGCCATGTGGATTTCGGTAGCTGCTCGCAAGGCTTTTGTACGACGGACATTGGCGTTGACTTGTCTTTTACCGGAGGTGTGTTGCCGGAACCTGTATATGAATGGAATTCATTAAGTGACATTCTGCTTAAAAATAGTTTGACGGTTGCAGGGTATAATGTGGTGTTTGATCAGAAGGAAGGCAAACTTATGATCTCATCTAGCACCGGGTCCTCGGGCTGTTCGGGTAGTGCTACTGCATGCTTGGATGACGAGAATATGTCAGACTACAGGCCTGTGAAGAGGAAGAGACTTTCAAGTTGCAGCTCGTCAAAAACAAATTCTGAACACAATGAATCTAGAATCGTTCTCTTTAACGAAGGTAGTCGAGGAGATACACTTGTTACCGAAAAAAGATTACGAAAGCCTCCCAGGAGATACAGTGAAGAATCGGTCGAACAAAAATCAAGATCTAATAGCAAGAAAAGTGCTCCTAGAGCTTCCAAGGATAAGTCTCGACCTTCCGAGTCTCACAAGCAGCAATGGCAGAAGAAACTAAAAGCAGCGCCAGTCGTTTATAAAGATAAATCATTCAATGGAGGTTGTATTCAGGTTCCGTTCGGTCTTCCAATAGAAGAAAGTCACTCGGCCAAAAAGATAATATGTTGGGTAAGAACCATACCGTTCGATAAATTCATTTTACCTATAACGATCGATTTAACTCACTGTCGTCCGTCCTAATCAGGAGCCCGAGGAGATCAAGGAGAATAGAATATTATGCATAAAAGATAAAAACGACGTGGAGTCTTTCTCGGCCGAGTCGGAAGACGAGAACACTGAAGACGAATGTGCCACGAAAGTTTACAACGCTCAAAAAGGCAACAGTCGCCGGAAGCATCATATCTCGTGGACTCTTTCCGAGGTTATGAAGTTGATAGAAGGGGTTTCGGAGTACGGAGTCGGACGGTGGACAGAAATAAAGAGGCTACAGTTTTCGTCGTCTTCGCATCGAACATCTGTGGATCTCAAGGTAAAACAATTCGGTTTTAGATTGAGCTCTGGAACTGCTGGTTTCTTATTTCTTCACCAATTTCAGGACAAATGGAGAAATCTATTGAAGGCAAGTGACACACAGTTGCAAAATAGAAGAAAGGTTGGATGGATTATTTTCATGGTTTGATTCTGTGAAGGGTTGTGTTTATAGTTAACGGTTGGTTCTATCTGAATAGCAGGTCGTTGTTGGTCGGAAGCAAACGTCGCAGCAAGTACCTGAGTCCGTTCTATGTCGGGTTCGGGAATTGGCAGCGATTTATCCGTATCCTAGGGAAAACAAATCCAAGAATTTATACTCAGCCCCCTCAAGTTCATCCTCCAAATCTACTGCCAATAACATGCTTATATCTTTGCCCACAGTTATGTGAAGTTGAATAGAGATTCAGATTGGCTTTTTCACTTTTTCGTTTCTTTTTCGATTTATTAGGACGACGACGACGACAACGACGTTAGAAATGTGAAAATCTTCCTTACCCACTGACTTGTTTGGCAAACAGATTTAAAACCCGAACAGTTTGATCTCTTATCTCTTTCTATGTTGCTGCGAACTCGAGCATTTCCTTTGGAAGCGATGGCTATACGATAGTGATTTAAGCGTAGTTTTGAGGCTGTTGTCTTTTAAAATAATTGTTCATAATGTGCTTGTAACGATCTTAAACTGTAACTTGTGGTCTAGACAAAAACCGTTGTAGGGGTGTGACGTTTAGTCCAGATAAAATTGGGTGTGTAGTATTTATTTCCTTACACATGACTCATGTACGAGTGTGGGTCTCTAGGCGGTTTGCATCCCTCTAGACCAATCATAGTCTAGCTCGCTGTCTATAGTGTCATGATTATAAATCGGGAAGTATCTTGATGTATATGAACACACAAAATATATGAGGTTTTTATAGTTTTAACTCTATATATCGTTGACACATTATTCTAACATGCACGTATTGACTGTCGTATATTCATCATATTAACATTAACTAAGGTTTGTCTTTGAAAACTCGTCGTCATAGTGCATTGTAACATTCAATACATGCACTTCATCTTATATATGGAACGTCATTTCATCATCATACATCTCACATCATCTTGTTATCATGCATAATCATCATATAACATCAGCGCATCATCATTTATTGTCATCATATCATGATATAACATCATCATATGATTATTTAAGTCATCACATCATCATTTAACGTTATCACATCATCATTTTATGTCATCACGTCATCATATAACATTATTATGTCATCATATAACGTCACCACATCATCATATTATAACATATAACATCATCACATCATCATTTAACGTAATCACGTCATCATTTAACGTCATCATGTCATCATATAACGTTATCACATTATCATATTATAACATATAACATCATCACATCATCATTTAACATTATCACGTCATCATATAACATCATAACGTCATAACGTCATCATTTAACTTCATCATGTCATCATATAACATAATTACATTATCATTTAACGTCATCACGTATCATTTTACGTCAGCATGTCATCATATAAGATCATCACATCATCATATAATATAAAACATAGATGACACGTGCAAAGGCCACTAGGCACGTGTCGTCGTACATAGGACAAGTCTTCCAACCAAGCTAATAGTAATACCACTTACCTAATTAGTTTAAGTTGTTGTCTCAAATTTATCCTTAATAAAAGTTCAATTCATCTTTTGAAATCCAAATCAACCTATTTGAGCTCATTACATCACTTTCAAATTCGAACTTGTACAAAATTATTTCTCTAGTAGTTCACGCGAACTCCTTGTGCTATACTTCATGCAAACGTTAGAATATTATTTTCATATAAACCATTTATAATATTTTCGATATATTATTTTTTCTTTCTATATTCATAATCTCTTTCCTTTTCTGGTTCATAACTACTTTTAGCCAATTTTAATGATTTTTATTTTTATTTTTTCAAAAAATAGCTAGATTTCTTAAAAACTCATACAAACTTTTTTTTTTCATATAATTCATAACTCAAAATTAACTAATTTTAAAAAATTAATAAAGTTAAACTAAATTTGCTTAAACTTTATTTATTTTTGCATAAAAAAAGAATTATTGATACGCTTAAATCTATTTCAACCTTTATATTTTCTATTTGTTTTTGTAGGAAAGAATAAACTATCGATACCGTTGGCAAAGTTATGATTATTATTATTATTTTACGGTTGTACCGTTCTTTTAGAAATTTCTAAAATGATTAAAATAGATTTACTAAAAAAAATCAAAAGTATAGTTTATAAAAATATCACTTTTTAAAAAGGTTTCAAAAATATTTTTCAAAATTATTTTATAAATTTTCAGAAATAACATTCAAAAGTTTGGAGATAATCTATGAGATATCCATCCATGATTTTTGTCCTTCAAAAAAATTTAAGGATATTAATGAAATTTTTTTAAGTTTAAATATATTTAAAAATATTTTAAAAAATTTAAGGGTATTATTGAAATATTGGAAACGCAAAAGGTATTTTATATTAATTTAAGGCATATTAGTCCTTGGGCTATTTCACACTCATGCACAAGTGAAGATTTTGCATTTCATGGGCTTTTTTTCTCAAAATTTGGGCTCTAAGGTTACCAAGTAGTCGAATTTCACGGTCTTCCTTTCGATTTCAGGGAGTGATCGAGAGGATTAAGATTTTTCTAAGCACTTATTAGGTGCTCGAGAGCTATAACTTTTCGTAGCTTGATAAGAGATATATGGATTCTTAAGAAGATAAGAGCTCAGATGGCATGAGGTACTAGTCGGGCTGGTTCGCTCGTGTTTGAATTAAGAATTTATACAAATAACAGGATGTGGATTTCAATTATTGGGTACCAGTCGGACTGGTTCGCTCGTGATGGCATGAGGTAGGACCCGATAAGTTTTAGAACATCACGAACTTTTTGTATGATGACCTACCCAACAAAGTGACCCACAAAGGAAGGGCAATGCAATTGGAAAGAAGGTCCCTTTTCTTTATTTGGTTTCTTCAAACACATGAAGGGTCATATGATTGAGTTATTCTGTTTATGTTATTTTTTCCAATCAATTTCCTCTATGCTATGTTTGTTGCTTACTTGCCCTTTAGCTATTCCCATTTTAGGCTCTATCTATGCTAACCTACACTCACTGTTACCTATGTCCCATCACTTTCACTTACGTGTCACTTCCTCATTCCGCTTTCTCCATTTCCCATCACCCACAATCACACTCTCTCGAAACGTCACACTTACTCCCAGTACCAAGTAAGTCAGCCAATTTAAAATCGTGTCACTTACGGCTGGACGACGTATGTTCAACATCTAGTCCCGTGACTTAGATAGCATATAACTCTGGGTAGGAAGAATTGACGACTAGTTGCATTCTCTTATAGTACATTTTGAGGCATTTCAAGTCTACCAAATATAGACATGATTTTGTCGAAACGTCATACACTTAAGAAATAAAGTGATATAACATAAGGAGTTTGACATGCAATGATATTAGCTAAACGAAGGTCATATATAGAAATTACATTTTTCATCTTCGATATTATCTCGTTACATACATATATACATACACATATAAATACTTAAATACATAAGTAAATAGTAAATAATAATTTTTAAATTATTATAGGCTACATTATAGTATTAAAAATTTAAATGTTATAAATTATGCCCTCATTTATAACGTTTATATCCCTTCAACATAAAAATGGCAATTAGGTAATAAAAGTGAAAAGCGAAGGGTAAATAGATGATGATAGAGACGTCCATAAATAAGGGTGAGAGGGAGGTAGGAGTTAATAGGTACTGACGTGATTACGTCATCTTCCCAGGGCTTTCGTCATCTTGATTGTTCTTTTTGCTCAAAATTTAATTATTATTAATTTTCACTAGAAACTAATTCAAATTTATTATTATTTTGAAATATATACTTTGTTTACATATAATTATATATTCATATTTTTTATTTTTAATTAGATATTTAAAAATAAATAAATAGATACTTTAAAAAATAATATTAATATTATTAAAAATATATTTTTTTTTGAATAAATGACTAAAACAATCAATAATAATAATAATAATATTAATGTCCAAACCCAACTTACGAACCTTCCTACCCGAACCTAAAATAATAATAATAATAATAATAATAATTTTTTTTTTTTTTCTTTTTGGTGGGCGTCTGATGGAAGCAGAATCCCTAGACCACGTGGGTCACCCAGGTAGGTGAGACAGACGGTGGACAGCCCCAAAATTACACAGCGCCTCCCGACTCTGATTGGACTGTTACCCAGTATGGTTCGAATGTCTATGCCTGTTATTTTCCACGCTTCTTACTAGCCATCTGATCTAAATCTAATGGTCTATGATCAATACTGTTGTGGGACCACCTTCTCCTTTTCCTTTTTTTTTTTTTTTTTCCTTTTCTTTTTCGGTTTTATCCAATTGGCGGATAAATGTAGACTTTGTCCTTCACCCTTGGACTCACCCTGGACTGCTTTTGTACTTTCTCCCCCACCACCATTGGTGTACATGGTTCAGGTTGAATTGGGTTAAGAGATTTTTTTGAACCGATTCAAAAGTTTGGATTGGTTGGATTGGTAACACAATGTAATTCGAAAATTTTTACAACCCAACCCTCTTTTTTTGAGTTGGGTTCGAGTTGTTCCAAACTAAGAAGAGACAAGAAGTAGAGAAAAAACTAGAGTCGGTTCAAGGAGTCTGATGAGAAACACAAACCAAAAAAATTTGACAAGAAACACAGAGCGTAGAAGTCCACGGAAATGAAATGGAGAGCCGAGCTGAGAGATAGTCAGCACAATGTAGACAAAGAGGTGACTGGCGAGCTAGATTGACGTTCGAGATGAGGACGTCAATGGAGAAGATGAACGCCTTGAGATATCTTTTCATATAAAAAAAACATCATCTTACAACCAATTTGAATAGGATCCACCTGGGTTTGAAATTTATATATATTTTGAGTTTATTCAATTTTAATTATAACATTTACAAGCTTTCAAAGACTAAGTGATCAGTAAAACTAGAAGCGTTCAAGAAATTCGATGACCATAAAAATCCAATCAACTCAATCCAACCCATATGAACTTATTTGGATTGAGTTAATTTCAAATAAAAATTTTTATGGGTTCGGTTGGTTCATTGGTTCTATAAAACTAAATTGGATTAAATCGAACCAATTTGAATTTAAGGACTAAATTGGATTCATTGGTTCTATATGACGTATAAGGTAATTACGAATCAAGACTGTTATTGAGTTTCTAGCTTGTCTAAGTATTGCAATACAAACCTTGGCAAAAACTAGCATTGGCATTTCTCGTCTGAGTTAGGAGGAGTGTAACCCAAACGTGGTCACTTTGGCCTCAACCATCGTATTTTCCGAGTCTCACAAAGATTTGTATTACGACATTCTCTTGTCATGACTACATTTTTTTTATGATGACAACGTGGGTTTGTGCATCACGACATTTACTCGTCATTTCAACCCTCTGACATTTCCTCGTCACAGTATTCTCTGTCCCTTCTTCACTCAAGTATCGCTCACCTTATTATTTTCACATCATTCAACATGTGATTAACTTGGGTTTTTTTTTTTTTTTTTTTTTTTTTTTTTTTTTTTTTTTTTTTTTTTTT
>NW_019272055.1:295822-326185 GCF_002738345.1 Cucurbita maxima
TTTTTTTTTTTTTTTTTTTTTTTTTTTTTGAGCGTGTAACTATCTAAATTATGGGTATGGGTCATTACAATTGGTATCAGAATAATATCTGTCTCAATAAGATGTTGTTTGTAGTCTAAACAAAGCAGAAGTTAGAGGACTGCATGAATTAACAGAGACGACATCTGAATGAGAGCGATTTTGATGAAATGATGCATGTGAGTGAGGACAATAAACATTACATTGAGTTAATCAAACCATAAAAAACAATGGTTTCATCGATCATTAAGAACAGATAAGTTTTAGTACAAATGTTTGTGAAATAAACATAAAATCCCAAGCTAATATGATTACAAAACTACCAAATGAAGAGTTAAAAAGACGATTCAAGCTTGACTTGACAATTTCCTACCTTCAAACGTTACCTCCACGATTTTAACCTTGAAAGATTCTTTTTTAGTGTGACACTCCATAAGAGAATGGTACATGAATAAACCAAGATTTGAATGAGAGCGATCCTAAGAATAGAATGTGATTAAGAGAGATTTAAAAGAGCGGAAAGTAACATAGAAACTTTATGGTTAAACTTATTTTGGTTGAAACAATTCTAGGTTGCGAGATCTTCTAAAAGCTTTCTTAAGATACATGCGAGTGAAAACAAAATATGCTCGAAGAACTTGTGTTGGTCTGTGAAGTTAGTTTTCACTCTTAAAAGTGAGAAATAAGTAACGTGACCATGTCGCAAGGAAATGTCGAGACCATCAGGTATCGAATCCTGTGCATGAGTCATTACAAATGATATCAGAGTAGTACCTTTCCAAGTAAGATGTGGTTTAAGGATGAACCAATGCAAAAACTAATCGGCATGTGACACTAGAGTAACGGAGGAATATATAAATGAGTCGAGATCATATCTAGATGAGAGCAATCCTAAGAATAAGATAACTAAAAAAGACTTAAAAGAATTGAAAGTTACTACACACGTTTCTTACTAAAATGGCAGTTTAGTAAATAACCGAACAAAGCAGTGGCATTTATTGTAACCGTCAGACGACTCGTGTGAGGACCAACCCTGCAAATTTTTTGGGCGCACGTATAATACGTATACTCATCGCCACATATTCATAATATATATATATATATTAAATTATACATTTATTTCTTAATTAATAATTTAATTCTAATATTTTTAACTTTAAAGTTCCAATTTATTTTTAAAAATTATGAAGCAAAATTTCAAAAAGAAATGAATAAATACTTCTGAAAATTCGGACTTATTACTATTCATATTTTATTTTGCCGTTAAATTTAACGGCCGATTCCACACTTTTTGAAACGCCTTTCAAAAAACCGTTACCCGCGCTCTTATATCGTTAAATCCTTGACGTCGAGATTTCTGCTTTTTTGCAATCATTGTTCTTCAAAACCTCACTCCCACCAGTCCCTATTTGTTGTCCCCTAATTCCACCGCCGGTATAACTCGCCGGAATCCTTCCGCGCCACCGCGTCCGCCGATACATTGCCACACCTCCTCTTCTCAACTAACTTTTGAAAACTCTCGTTTCTTCGCCGTCGTTTTCACCAGCAACACCAACCGGAAGAACTACAAGGATAAACACAAGACAGCGAGGAAGAAGAAGAAGATCGGCTTTCCTTTAGGTTTTCCTTCCTGCTTTTCGTTTAGTGTTACAAAGAAATGTTTTATATAGTTCAGAAATATTTTCCGTCTGAATTGTTGAAGTGGATATGAGCATCTTTTTTGCTGTTTCTATTTTCGATTTCATTTCATTTTATTTTTGTTTTTACGGATATACGATTTTGATGCTTTCTGTGTATGATCTTCCTCCACGGATATTTCTATTTTCGATTTCATTTCAAAGAAAATTTGGCGCACTGCAAGTTTAGGTTGAAGATAGAGATTTACGTGTGAATTGTTTTAAATTTAATAAATCAAAAGTTTCGAGAGAGATTTTCATAGTTGAAGGTTTTACCGACACTGTTTGGGATTTTGCAATGTTCATCTTTATGTGTCGATAATTATTGGCTTTAGAGGTAGACTAGTAGATTTTACGACAAAAAAAATATCGACGGCGACTCTGTTTTTTGATGTTCGTGTTGCAATTATTGCATTTCGATGCCTTGCAGGTCTGATGGTAACTACGATATTGTTTGTTTTTGGAAATTGGGGGACGGAAGCAAGTTCATGTGGTGTTATTGAAAGTGAGGGAAATTAAAAAAGTTGGGTGAATGGAACATAGCTATGGATTTGAACATGTCGCTCAACAAAGCCGGCGTGATAAGCTAAGAGTATCAAGAAACTCTGATGAACAATTGAGTTTTCAAAACTCAGGCCATTCTGGTTTGGATCTAGATCTTGTTAGAATTCAAAATTTTAACAAGAATTCGATTTTGCCTTCAGTTATGATCAATTTCTCGAGAGATTCGGACATAATGTTGAGCCAAGAACTTGTGGGAGATGCTTCGTTGGGTTCTGTTTCCAATTATTGGAAAAGTTCTGATTGGGAGATGAACTGTGGAAATAATTGTTTGGGAGGTGAAATGTTGAATGATTCCACAGTTTATACACTTCAAGATGTTGTTAACCAAACTGCTGCTTGTGAAGGCCGTGGAAATGAGTCAAACGTGTTGCCTTATGACACTACTGGTTTTGTGAGTGATTCCAATCCACAACGTCTAGCGCTGTCTCTGTCTTCTAATACACAGTTTCAAGAATCAGAGGAATCCAAAACAGTCAAATCTGAAACTATTGGTAACAAAAATTATGGGAAATCTCTTCAAAATATGATGGGAGTTTCTGTGAATCCATATAGAAACACTGGCCCTCTTGGTCCCTTTATTGGGTATGCCACCATTTTAAAGAGTTCCAAATTCTTAAAGCCTGCTCAACTTTTGTTAGACGAATTTTGTAGCTCAAATGCTCATAAATTTGTCCAACCATGTGAGTCCTCACCTGCCCTTAATGCAGATGATGAAACAAATATTAGTGGAGTTGGGAGCATTTCCTCTGAATCTCATCAACCTGAGTATCAGAAAAAGAAGGCAAAACTTCTATATATGCTCGACGAGGTTCGTTGCATTAGAACGCTTAGATTAAAATTCTTATTTATTTTGGTATTTAACTCCCATTTAAGTTTATAATTTTGATTAATATTCAACATGATTCTCATATTAATTGAGAATATTGGAATTTGATTGAGTTTGTATCACATTGAATAACAATTGTGTAAACACTTTGATTATTAAGATTGGTTACTACCTGTGAATGTAGGAGAATTTATTCTTTTCGAACCACGTAAATCTGTCTCTTTGTTTAATTTCTATTCATGGGTGTTTGAGTACATTCCATCTTGCTTCTGCTATTGATACAACAATTGGTATCATTGTGGCATTACGGCACAACATTTGCTGCAATTCCATGTTTCTAATTTGTTTTGCCATTGTATCATAAGGTTTGCAGAAGATACAAACAATATCATCAGCAAATGCAAATGGTAGTGTCATCGTTTGAATCAGTGGCTGGGCTTAGTTCTGCGACGCCTTACATTTCTCTGGCGCTTAAGACAGTGTCAAGACACTTCCAGTCTCTAAAGAATGCCATCTCCGAACAATTGAAGTATCTGAGGAAGGTAGTTGGTGAGGATTCGTCGTCCATCTCTGCTGGGACAAGCGGCAGGAAATACATGGAACAGAGCTTCCAAAAGCAAAAAACCGGCATTGTTAATATCGGATTCCTCGAATCCCAAAATGTTTGGAGGCCGCATAGAGGCTTGCCTGAACGTGCTGTGGCAATTCTTAGAGCCTGGCTCTTTGAGCATTTTCTTCACCCGTATGATCCCTATTAGACTCTACTTCTTCAGGGCTGACTTGAGAAATCTCTCACTTTTTATTTTTTGCTGATATTTCAGGTACCCCACGGACACAGATAAACACATGTTGGCCACTCAAACAGGCTTATCTCGAAACCAGGTATCATAAAGTTTCTGTTCTTATTGAATTATTATCATTATTAGACTTCTTTTTTGTGGAAAAAGGTGTTTAATCTGGTTGTTAGGACAGTTTCTCTTGCTGTTTTGTTTCCTTCTGGTTGATTAGTGGCATAGGATGTCATTGCCATAAACTTAGTATATCGGAATATGAGATTGAAACTTGTAGCTTATAATTGCTTGAGGATTGTTGGAAGATGAGTCCCACATCGGCTCATTAAGGGATTGACCATAGATTTATAAGTAAGGAATACGTCTCTATTGGTACGAGGCCTTTTGAGAAAATAAAAAATAAAGCCACGAGAGATCAGGCTCAAAATAGACAATATCATATTAAGTTTGTGTTACTACCAATAACACCATGCCACTATTACTTGATTCATCATATATTTATTTTAAAATATGACCGCATATTTCAGGTCTCGAATTGGTTCATAAATGCACGAGTGCGGGTGTGGAAGCCAATGGTAGAAGAGATACACATGCTAGAAACCAATGGCATGGCAGAAATGAACAACAAAGGCCATGTTACAATAGAAAACACAGCCGGTTGGACCAGTAGTGAACAACAGCCTCTAAAAAGCCATGGTGATGTGAATGAAATTATTACTAGTCAGTGGGATCAAGGCAAACCATCCAGATTGGACAATGGGGTTCAGTCCAACACGGAAGGAGAATTGATGGGGTTCGTGCCATATAGAGCCAGCGCGGTCGACGTCGGAGGAGTCGGAACTGTGTCTCTAACATTAGGCCTTCGCCACCGAGTCGAGAGCGCTCACCATCAACAGCAGCAACAAGATGAGCAACTACTACGCCATTATGGAAGTGAAATGATCCATGATTTTGTGGGGTAATTTGGCTCTCACCAACTTCTTTTGACGGTAAAAGCAAAAGGAATTGGTTGATCATACTAACAATAGCCCACATAAATCCATTGGTTTCAAGAAACCCAAGAGATGAAAGAAAGGTAGACAGGTATCATATCCATTTCACTATCTTTGCGCATTATTTTGATGAAAGAAACATTGCAATGCTGATTATTAGTTGGGGAGCTGTAATGAATATATTCTGTTCGGTCTTTTTGTGCAAGTCTGCTGATTTGTACTTTCCATCTTTTCCAATGCTACTGCCTGTGCCTGCCTGTTGTCTCTTCGCTGCATGATTGACACTGAAAACTGAAGGATTTAGCAACCCCCCATGTCTTTTAGGAATAATTTTTGTACTTTCAACTGTTACTGGATTTTACTGGGCATTATAACTACTGTTTCTCTTGATATATGCTTCCAAATTTGTTGTTTGTTTCTAGCCGTGGTGACTTGTTAAGGATTATTGAGAGTGAGTCCGACGTTGGCAATTTAGGGAATGATCATAGGTTTATAAGTGATGAATACTATCTCTATTGGTACGAGACATTTTGGGGAAGCAAAATCATGAGAGCTTAGGCTCAAAGTGGATGACATCATACAATTGTGGAGAGTCGTGATGCCTAATATAAAGTCCGGCAATTCCTTCTCTCTCCATCCTCGGCCTTAGGAACCCTAAATAGCTGCGGTTGTAGACGTCGAAAATGGTGAGTAATTGTGGTATTAAGAATGATTTTTAGGGTTTGGTAATGCAAAATGGCAACAACTGCTCTGATGATATTAGAGTTTCAATCTGGTGGTGGTGGTGGTAGCGATTGAACCCTATTTTCTTGAATTTGGGTCTCAACCCAATTGGTTTTCTGGATTTTTGGGAAGTTAAATCTACTAGTTTATTTCTTCATTTTTCTTTTTATTTCTTTGTTTATAATAATTATATAAAAAAAAAAAAAAGTAAAAATATTGTTCTCAATTATTGCAAAAATATTATTGGTCGAAATACTCTAGGAAGAACATCAATGAAAAAATAAATAAATGAAAACCTATAAAATATGTACAATATTTAAAGTAATTATGTTGTAGGGTTGTGATGGGTTCTAATGTATTAAATGAATGATGAACTCTTTCGGGAATCCGCGTAGATTTAATAAGTATCTTTAGCTTTGACATCACCTCTACCAACTCGATCTATCTTATAAATAAGACTTTAAGTTGAACTAAGAAAATATCTATACACGTTCTCTTTTAAAATTAGAGATTTTTTTTTTTGAATTTATCTCTCGAAAGTAATTGGGTTTTCTCTTTTAAAAAAAAACTTCCACATATCTCGATTTTGTATTCGAGTTATAGCAAGAAAGATCTTTTAGAAACCACGACGTTACTGAAGTTACATAATAAGAAGACTAAAGACCCTAAAAAAGAATATCTTTTATTATTATTCAAAGTATTTATTTGCTTGGCCTTTTGTTTGTTTAGTTATTAATAAATAAAAGTTAGATTCAATAACACTTCATTCACGTAGTAACTACCGTGGTCGACTTAGATCTTTATTTTGAATTACACAAAACTAAAGGTCAATCAAAATATGAGCCATATTGAATATTTTCAACCAAATCTGTGTAGCTATAACTCGAACCCATGGTTAAAGGTTTGTGAAATCTTTATAAAGAAAATCTACGATAGACTAAAGAGAAGTTCTACTTTAGCTTTATGCCACACACATTCTTAGCAATTAGCAGCTAATGTGACCTTTCCCTATTTACCGTGCAAATTGCTATCATATAACATTATAGGCTTATTTAATTCATTCGGTCTAACGCTGACTCCCTAGTCTCTTTACTTTGAAACATCATCATCACGCGCCACACAAAGTGAGATACCAACTTAAAAGAACGAGTAGTACGAGTGAGTATAAAACATACTCCATAGATAACTCCAATTGCAAGACCAATGCTACTTTTAATATCATCGATTCTTGTCACCTAATTCTGAGGTTGCTAATTGGTTTTTGGATACGGGGGCTTTGACCCATATGACTGTTGATCCATCTATTTTGGATCAGTCTAAAAATTACATGGGTAAAGACTCTGTGATGTGACAGTAGGAAACAGTGCCTCCCTACCCACTACCCACACGAATACTCTTTGTCCTGTTCCAAATATTCACTTATTAGATGTCTTTTTGTCTCTCATCTCACTAAAATTTTTATTTCAATTGGTAAATTAATGTCTGATTTTCTTCTCTATGTAACATTTATTAATAATCTTCTTGTTGTATAGGATTGTCAAACAGGAAGGGTGGTGGTGATCAGTAAAAGAGATGGAGGACTATATGTGATGGGGTGCGACAACTCTACTTTTATTTATGTCCTTAAAAATAAATTTTATGACATGCTCGCCTGGGTAATACCATCTTTCTCTTACGTCTTTATTTTCTTCTCCATCACTAAGTAGTACGTGTCAGCTCACGAAAAGTCATTGAGATTGCCTTATTCCCGCAATGAACATAGGTTGTCCCATGTATTAGACCTTATTGATCTTTGGGGTCCTTCCCCATCAAATCCATTCTGATTTTCTTTACTATCTTATTTTTATTAATGATTATTTCTTATTCACTTGACTTTATCCTTTAAAATTTAGATCCGATTTCTTTGATACTTTTCTTCAATTTAAAAAATTTGTGGAAAACTAACATTGTGCTTGTATCCAGGTTTTTCAAAGCAATGGTTTAGGTGCCAAACTTACTAGCACTTGCTTCAAATCTCACTTGCATACTTCTGTCATCCATCATCAACTTTCTTGTCCATATACACGGGTTCAAAATGGTCTTGCTGATAGAAAACATCGCCATGTGACTAAAACTGGCTTGACCCTTCTCTTCCACTCCCATCTTTCTTCTCGTTCTTGGGTTGACGCTTTTAGCACTGTAGCTTATATCTCAACTGGTTGCTCACTCCACTTCTTGGAGGTAAGTTGCTCTTTGAACTTCTCTATGACTACTCTCTGCATTATGACAATTTTCATCCCTTTGGTTGTTGTGTTTATCCTTTCTAGCGTGATTATATGCCTAACAAACTTTCTCCCTGCAACATTCTTTGTATTTTCTTGGGTTATAGTTCATCTCATAAAGGGTTTCGTTGTCTTGATTCCACCACTACTAAACTATACATCACCCCACGCTCAATCTTTTTGTCTTTCATCAACATTCTAACCTTATATATTTGCTTCTTTATGTTGATGACATTATTGTTACCGACAACAACCCATCTTTTCTTGAGAGCTTTACTTGCAATCTTCATTTTGAGTTTCCTACCAAGGATTTGAGTTCTCTCCCTTGCTTTCTTGGTCTTCAAGCTTCACCCACTTCTGATAGTCTCTTTACTAGTTAGTTAACATAAGCTTGAGATATTCTTACTCGTACTCCGTTGCTCGATAGCAAATCAATCTACACCCCATGGCTGTTTCTCAACACTTGACTGCTGATTGTTCTTCTTTCTCTGATCTTACTCTCTATAGATCTCTCGTTGGCGAACCTTCAGTACTTGACCATTATGCATCTAGATATTTTTCATGCTATCAATTATGTCAGTCAATTTTTGCATGCCCCTATTAAAGACCATTTTCTTGTTATCAAGTTCATTCTTCGCTAGGGAACACTCCACTTTGGTCTTACCTTTCGTCCATCCATTGTTCCTAGTGTGCTAGTGGCTTATTCGGATGTTGGCTGAGCTAACTATATAATTGATGAGAAATTCTAACACCACTCAAGAAAATATAATAAGCTCAAGAAAATATAATAAGTGTCTTATACATCATAGAACAGCAAAGTTCAACTAGATGGAATTCATTTTGGGTGTCTCGTTACATGAATTTTAGAAATTTATTTGTGAGATTGTAGATAGTTTTCCTTGTTTGATATAATGTTTACATAATAAAACAATATGTTAATATCAAATAACAATGTCTATTATATTCCATGAACCGAAGACCTATTCGACCAATTTCGAGAGGCAACGGTCTTTTTTAAAATAGACGTCCGATCAGGATATCACAAAATTAAAATTAAAGACAAAGATGTACCGAAAACAACCTTTCGAACCAGATATAGCCAGTACAGAGTTTGTAGTGATGTCATTTGTGTTCACCCAATGACAAAGGATGTTGTATTTGCAAACAAACAATATTATAAAGCAAACCTAATGACATTTCGAGCATAGTTTAATGGGTCGAGACATAATCTCTGTATTGAATTAGTCTCATCCCGACTCAACGAACATAAAAAAAAATACGCACACGTAATTAGACGCTTAAAACACCAAATGTTGTGTAAAAATAAACAGGCACATAATGTTTTTTAGGCACCACCATAGTTGATGAAAGCTTCTCTAGAAATAAAGTGATGGTTCTTTAAACTTGTATCTTCCGGATAACGACGCACATGAGGCTTGCCATCTTCACTCAGCTGCCGCTTTAGTTGCTTCTTCGGAGCTTCCATGGCCTCATATGGCTTTGCATCAGCTGCATGCAAGCAAGAGGAACACAAAAGCAACAATAGCCCGATAAGCAATAGGCCATTTCTTCTCATTTTTGTTTGGTTTTCCTTTGAGTCTCTCATCTTTTTAAGGCAAAAATGGAAATGGAAATGGAAAGAACTTTGTTTATGGAGATGGGGATTTCCACTAAATGGGACAAAATTAAGTGGTTTTCCCCATATTGCTATAAAGTTGTCTTTTGAGATCCTTTTTAATTATGAAGATCATGCAAATTTATCCCCCACCAAATGCATCATAGACATAAAAAGAACAGTTAATACTAAGAGTTATGGCTAAATTAATACCAAACACATATAGACATAACAAAGTTTCAATAATATATTTAACTTTTAAAAAAAAATCTAAAAAATACTCTTTAAGATTATAAAAAATAAAAATAAAAATAAAAAATATCCTTACATTTAATTTTAGACATGTTTGATTTAAAAGTACCCTTCTAACTTTCAAAACTTTCGTAAATATCCTTAAATTTTCAAAAGTTTTGTTGATATCCTTAAATGTTTTTAAAAAAACTTAAAAAACACTATATATATATATATATATATATATAGCTTTGATCGGCGCAATCGTGGCTCGCCAGTAATAAATCTTTAGTTAGAAATAGCATAAATTAAACTTTGTTCTATGTTATCGCACACATTCCCCTTCAATTCTATTTGAAGATTGTTTCTGTCTAAAATAAAAATTCTTTTATTCGATCGATTACCAATATATTCCCTTGTTCTGTACTTTTTTTTTTGTCAATTGAATTGAATCTATTACATTTCTGTGCCTATTTATTTTCTATCGGTATCTATGGATTGATCACGAGCCGAAATATGGTTAGGGCCCTTATGTGTCTTGAGCTTATACTGAATGCAGTTAATATGAATTTCGTAACATTTTCTGATTTTTTTGATAGTCGCTAATTAAAAGGAAATATTTTCTCAATTTTTGTTATAGCTATTGCAGCCGCTGAAGCAGCTATATATATATATATATATATATATATATTAATACCTTTATTATAAGTATCACGTTTAAAAAATACCCATAAAATATTAAAGCTATATATATATATATATATATATATATATATATATATATATTAATACCTTTATTATAAGTATCACGTTTAAAAAATACCCATAAAATTTTAAAAGTAGCTTTAATACCCTTAACATTTATAAATAAAGGTTTTAGGGTTTAGAGAGGAAAATCTTACTTTTCAAAGTTAATGTTACTTCTCAAAAAAGTTGAAAGGTATTAATGAATTTTTTTAATGTCGTGTATTTTTAAACACTATTAAGAGTTCAATGATATTATTGAAATAAAATACTAATGGTTTTCATTTGAAACTAACCTTAAGAGTGTTTTTTAGAATTTAAGAGTATTTTTTAGAATTTTGAGAGTATTTTTAAAACAAAACACTAACGGATTTCCTACAAAACCCTACCAAATCAATGAAGTTATTTTTGAGACTTTTTTTTTTTAAAGTTTAAGAATATTTTTGAAAATTTTAAAAATGTAATAATATTTTTGAGATGAAGTACAAAGTTTAAAGATATTTAGATAGATATTCTACAAACAACTTACGTCTTTCACTTGTTCAAATATGTAATAAAATAATAATGTAATGGTTATTCAAACATTTTAACAACGATCTTAAACAAAATAAGATTTAAAATTCTAAGTGATTAATTAAGCACAAAATTGTGAAATAAATCAAAAGATTAGGACTATGGTAGATATTTGTAGCAGTAAATAGGGTTTGATCCATTCTTTGATTCGTCCAAGGAAGTTCATGCAACCGCCAACGTGACACCAAAAATTACATGATATCAACTTTATTTATCCTTTCTCAATTATATTTTGGTTCTTTTCCAATCTCCTTGGAGCTGCTAGTTTTTTGTTTTCTCCATCACTCTCTCTCATGTTGAGGAACAACAGGAACATTGAGTTTTAGATCGATTCGATTTGGTTTACATGGGTTAGTTTCGGTTCAACTTGATTTTAGACCAATTTGGCTCCGTTTACCTTAGTATGGCCTAATTGAACTTGATATTGGCTCAATTCGACCTAATATTTGCTTCAGTTTGATGGTTCATCGAATTTTAGATTGTTTAGATTTTGAGTACGTTCTAGAGTTCTTTAAGTTGTTTTAAAAGGACATGTGTTATAAGAGTTGTACATGTACGTTGTGATGGTGATTCGTGATATTGAACTTCTATGGCATTAAACAAAAGCGTCTATTAATTGAAAGAAATTTGAAATTGTTGGAATAAGCTCATCGAAGTAAATAAACTTATTGTTAGAATGCCTTATTTATTCGAAGTAAATAAGCTTCTTAAGAGTGAAAATCATCCTCACGAACTAACATGAGTCTGTCAAATATGCTTTATCTTCACTCACATCCATTTCACGACAATTTCTATTAGATCGCACAATATAGAAGTACTTAAAGTAAAACACGTTTAACCATGAAATTCCTCTAATTGAGTCAACGAAAAGGAAGGTGCATCTTGCCGGTATGACTAGTGACTTTTAATTCTTTGAAGTATTTTCTAACTATTCCATTCTGAGAGTCCCTCTCACTCAAATATGGTGGCAGTTCATTCATGTACCACTTATTTATTTAGTTGTCACATGTAAGAAGAAAGAAAGAAAGAAAAAGCAAGAAAGGAGGAAGAGAGGGTTTTCGAAAAGATAACCACTTGAAAATTTATGACCCGATCACCAGAAGTGTTTTTCAATCGAGAGCTCTTCACAAAAGTTGCTCAAGACAACAAAGAGAATAGGTCTCAGCTTTTGAATCGTCAAAATAGATCAAAAAAATAAAGGAAATCGGGAGGTAAGAGTTTTGAATTTTCGATTGTGAGACGTAAATAAAGTATAGGTCTTGTTCAAAATTTATAGAATTAGCACTAGCAAAGAAGGAAAAATTGTTAGATATGTTAACTTCTATGTTTCTGTGATGCATGTGGTGGAGGTTATTTTTGACACTAAACACAATACCATCTGGTTGTATGCGATTCGAAGATACATTTGTAAGCTACCTCAATTGTAACAGTCAAAGTCTACCTCAAGCAAATATAATTTCTCTTTCGGACTTTTCCTTAAGATTTTTAAAACGCGTCTACTACTGAGAGGTTTCCACACCCTTATAAGGGGTGTTTCATTCTCCTCCACAACTGATGTGAGATCTCACAATCGACTTCCCTTCGGAGCCTAGCGTCCTCGTTGGCACTCGTTCCTTTCTTCAATCGATGTGGGACCCCCAACAAATCCACCCCTTTCGGGTCTCAGAGTTTTTGCTCGCACATCTCCTCATGTCCACCCCCTTTCGAAGCTCCGCCTCCTCGCTAGCACATAGCCCAGTGTCTGGCTCTGATACCATTTGTAACAGTCCAAACCAAACCGCTAACAAATATTGTCCTCTTTGGGCACATTAGTTGGGGAGAAGAACGGAACACCCTTTATAAGGGTATGAAAACCTCTCTAGCAAACGCGTTATAAAATCTTTGAGACCCGTTATAAAAACCTTGAGGGGAAGCCCAAAAGAGGAAATCTAAAGAGGACAATATCTAATAGCAATTGGCTTAGGCTGTTACATCAATTGTTTTGTGACAACATGAGTACAAACAACATGAGTAACCCTGTTCCATCAATTTTTTTGTGACAACATGAATACCAAACATCAAATCATGAGTCTCATATTTAGATTGTGCTAGTTTTGTTATTATTTTAGCTACAATCCACACGAAATAAAATAAACATCAAAATATGTACTATAGAACCTAATATATTCATATGTGGCATCGAAGAAGGTGGTGGTTTTCTTTGGAGCAAATTGTTTTCATGTTTGCTCGAACAAAGGTGGTTTGAAAAAGGTCATTTGTGAAAAGGGTATGAAAAAGTGGGGTTTCCCCCTCACACCAAAAGGAAGAAGGAAGCCAAAGTGGGGTGCATAATCATTATTTGTGAGCCAATTAACTCTTATGGGTTTCATATCTTAAATAGTAAAAGTCAATCGATAAAGTGAAGAGATTGCTTGCTATGTGATGCCAAAGCCCCCCTTGCTTTCTCATTAAAGAAGGAGCTTTTTGGAGACTAATTAATAGTTATTTAGTAGAACTCACGGTATAAACAATGATCTGCCCTCTCAAACATGTTTTATCTTCAATTATATGCTTCTTAAAACATTTTCACAAAGGCTTTATCTTCAATCCTATATTTCTTAAAACATTCTTAAAAAGGCTGCTAAGAAGTATAGGATGACTTTTAACCAATCCCCTTTTTCAGATTTGTTGAGTCTTCCTAATAGCCTTAAATAGGAAGAAACAGTCTATCAACTACTAACATGAACAACAATGCATACTATTACCCTATCTTGACTTCCTTGACCATTCCAACATTTATGGTCATTCCGTGTAGGGGTGCTTTACATTTACTTAAAAAATATAAGGGTAGCAAGCGACCTAATTATTTTAAGAAATACTCATTAAGTCACCCTATTATATTAGGCTATTTCTAGTTCCAAATAGGGTTAGATGTGTGGTACTTCCTCACACAAGGCCCACACACCCGCACATAGACCCACCAGGCAAGCTCGTATGCATACCCCTGGGCCTGACTTGGTGGGGCACAACGCGCTGACGCTTCATCGAATGCCACAGGAAAGGAAAGACCTGCATGATATTATAATGAACATAAATCTAGAAGGTACGCGTTCGTACTAACATAACGAGAGAAGTATCTCGTTACACATGACGTACATGCATGAATGAGGTCCCCATGATTTACCTTCATAGTATGATATTAACATCATTTCCTTTCTCCTTTCATCCATAACATAGTACATATATGCATCATGTATATATGGTATTCATCACATAATCCATCACATATCACATATCTTTATATGACAACACATAACATGACATACATAGTATTTCATTTTATTCACAACATGATGCAATGGATATCACATGCATACAAACCATCACATGTGGAAGAACTCGTCACATCAACTAATATGGAGACCACGGTTTTAGGGACGAATCCTCTAAATCTCACAAAATAAAAAATAAACAAGAAAATTACATGTCCCATCGTCATGCTAAAGAAATAATTGTTGAAACAAATCCTTTTGCATTTTCATTTTAATGTCAAGATGCTAAAAACATGCCTCATTCTGTTTCTTGCAGCAATAGTTTTGTAACAGCAAGAGGCCAAAACTTTGGTTTACTTTTGTTGTAAATTGTCATGAAGAATCCGTTCAATGAATGTTTTGGATTCATGAACATTTTTGGTACATTCATCTCTCCTATGCATGCACCTATTTGAATTCATTTCTCCCATTTTAGTTCATCTCCCATGGTGATACACGAATCATAGACATTAATGTTTTTATGCCTATATAAAGAATTGTCTAAGATGGTTGAGAAGCATTGAGATTGAGTGTCATTTTGTATTTACATACTGACATTTGGGAGGAACTTTGTTGAGTGAGACTTTGTAGTGTGAGAGTGTGAGATATACACTTAGTAAACACTTTGGTTATTGTTACTGCTTGTCACCTATGGATTAAGGGGAAGTTTCTTCTCTTCGAACCACGTAAATATTTGTCTCTTTTTTTAATTTTTGTTTGTGGGTGTGTGAGTGCAATATATCTTGTTTCTGCTTTCGTCACAACATTTAGTGTCAGAGCATTTTGATTGTGGCATTTGGGGTATTGTGAAAGATTTAATTTCATCGATCACGAGACTTGTTTCATGTATCAATATGAGAGATGAACTAAAATAGTAGATGAACAAAAATGGGAGATGAACTAAATGAATTACGATGCATGTATAAAAGAGGGGATTGTACTAAAAATGTTCATGAATCCTATTCGATTAAAAACAACATCCATAATCTTAAACCATTTTTAGGTGCAAACGAATAAAGTGGATATTCATCATCGGGTTAGGAACCAAAAACTTCCACAATGATATGATACTGTCCTCTCAACAATCTTCAACAATCTTTCTATCGAACAAAGTATACTACAGAGAGACTTCTAGACCATCAAACAATCTCTCCTTAATCGAACCTTGACTCATTTTTAAGAACGACGAACCTTCACAGAGGTATAATATTATCCACACTTTAAACATAATCTTTCATTGTTTTATTTTTTTGTTTATCCAAAAGGCATCATACCAATTTGCCAACATGCTCTACCTCTTAATTTGCCACTCCTCCCTACCATTCTCAATATCTCACTGTTTGTGTCCATCCTCTAGTGTTGTATCTTTGATTAAATTAGTTTAGTCTTTCTTACTTTTAAATTTTTGCCTATTTAACCTTAACTTTTGAGAGTATCTAATAAATTCTTAAACTTTAAATTTAGGGGAGACATTAGAGGTTAAGGATGTACATAGTTGAGTTGAGAAAATCATTTGGACCAACATCATTGGTGATCCGAGCATCCAAGCAACCCTAATAGAGTTCATAACTCAATCTAACATAACCCTTTATTTATAGATTGGGTTGAGTTGAATTGTCTGATTGTATTTCTTTTTTAATTATTTTAATTATTTTTAAGAAACCTAAATTAAAATTTTATAAAACTCAAATATCAAACATTCACAAGTTACAATTTATCACTAACATTGTAACTTTATTTTCGGGTTGATCAGGTTGACTCGACGAAAAAGATGTCAACTCTCAAACTGACCCGAATTTTCGATTTTTCAATAATTCAATCCAATCCAAATAATAAAAAGAATCCAACCCAACACAAACCATAGTTTAAATTGAACCAACTTAATTATAGTTAGATTTTCAAATCATATGAATACCATTTAGATGTAGAACTTAATCAATCACTTAAACTTCATTTGGCATAATGAGACACTTTATGTTTCATAATTACTTTTGTAAAGGGGAAATTAAGGGATTATTCTTTTTCTAAGTTGAAGACACTTCCATCAACTTGTTGTCACAGGCTACCTCTCTTTAGTGGTTTTCGAAATTTGTCAAAGTTGAGACAATGGTTGACTTCATAAAGTCTTAAAGTATAACTTTAATCAACGCTTTCTCGATGATATGTCCTAAGATATAATATGATATAGCCTATGATAGTGAGATATTAATGATTCTTTACATTTTTTCTTTACAAATGGTTTGTTTATTAAACATTTTCTTTATTGAAGCTTTATTTTAGAGAGAGCAATAGAAGAGTGTAGAAAAGTGTTTAGAGTTTTTTTTTTGAAAAAAATTGATAACTCGAAAAATTCGATCAATACAATCCAACCTATAATGCCGATGTAAGTTATTGATGATGTGGGATTTTCCACCAAATGAGGCACCATTAAGTGGGTGGTAAACATTTTCAAAAAAGGTTGCTTTTTTCATGTCATGAAATTGATGGAAATTATCGCTACTTTTAGGTCATCATTTTATATTAATTACATTCTAGATAGATGTGACACTCGAGTAAATGAGTAATACAATGTACCGAGGTCATATTCGAATGAAAGCAATTCTGAGAATAAGATAACTAAGAAAGGTTTAAAGGACATTAAGCTTATTATCTATACCAACAAGGTACCCATTCTTTTTTAATGGCTCAATCATATGAACTCTACAGTTAAGCGTATTTTTGTTGGAACAATTCTATGTTGGGTGGCCCCTTAAAAATTTGTTAGATTGATTGAATTAGTACCTAGGATGCATGTAAGTGAAGATAAATACCAAATGTGTTAGGAAGGGGTGACCACTTGTGTTTGTCTATGGAGATTTTTTCACTCTTCTCAAAAGCAAGAAATAGGTGTACCATGTCGCAGGAAATGTTGGGACCGGGGCCATCAAGTGTCGAATCTAAATTGGATTATTACAAAAGATATCAATACAATAAGATAAGACATGAAACCATTTACGAATACATCTCTTTTAAAAAATTACCTTCTAAATGGTTAAAAATCATTTTTAAGTTGGAGAATAACTAAACAAATAATTATGAAATTAAATAAAAATAAAATAAATACATGTATATATATGATTGAGTGGTGAGAAAAAATGTATTTTTTTTTTTTTTTTTTTTACATTAATAATAGTTGAATTCAAATTAATCCTACTTCAACAATACTAATTGAATTAGATTGATCGAATTTTTAACGTTCTCTATTTTTTTTACGCCCCTAAAATAATTCGTTAGTTAAAACGGCACATTTGTGAACCGAGAATACAAAAACAAAAGGCAAAACGAGTAGTAGTAGTCGAATCATATATTGGAGAAGATGTTCAATTTTGTTGACCTTAAGGCTACCAAAAGCTAACTAATGATCCTTGACTTAGGGGTACACTTACTGTCGGCTATTGCGTTCTAACCAAATATTTAAGAGCACAAATGTCTGCTCACATACTTTCACATCATTTGAAAATATTATAAAGTGGACGACATTTATAGTATGAATAAGATAAGACACTCACTTTATCCATATACTATACTAAAGATTATTTTGATCGTATGAATAAGATAACGATGAACCGAATTCTACTTTTGAAGCTAATGGAGAGTTTTTTCTTCAAATTCGTGCATAAAGAGTTTGAGTGTAATACATCGAGGCTTTTACTAGGAAGAACATAGACAAGAGTTCTATAGAGCTAATTTGAAGGAAATGTCATCAAGGAAGCCAATTGCATTGCATTGCATCTCATCGAAGTTGGAAAAGTATTTTAGGGTTTTTGGTTAAGCATTTTTCAGTTAAATTCTCTTTAATTAGTAAAAAATTTTGGATGAAGCTTGAACTAATGGGTTCTTCTTGATGTTACGAGTAGAATTACTAAAGAAATCACGAGCAATTGACGTACAAAAAACGCTCAATAGAGCTAAAATAAAAGTAGGAGAAAGCAAATAACAGCATACACATAACTCTAAGGTTAGGGATGATCGATTCAAACACTAATTCAATTGAATTGGATTTGAGCTATTTTGATCCATTTTTCGAGTTCATTTGAATAGAACTAATATTTTCTCTTATTCTATGATCCATCTAAAAAAATATTGAAATTGGCGGATTTTGGTGATATGTCTACATTTGTATTCCATTATGATGAGGAATTGGTAATGATAATGTCATGCCTTGAATGTTTATGATGGCATATGGACATTGTTGTGCGCCAAATGTCACAACCACAAAACTATGACACCGATTGTTGTACCGAAAGTGGAATGAATGTACTCACAACTATATGAACGAAATTACACAAAGAGACACAAAGATATTTACATGGTTCGGAGAGAAGAAATTCCCCTACATCCACGAGTAGCAAACAATCACTAATAATCAAAGTGTTACAAGTGAATACCTCACTTTTACACTACAAGGGCTCTCACCAAAATGTCACTCAAGAAATGTAACGTGACACACAAAACTCTATCAAATTTTGATATCATCAACCTCCTAGACAAGCTCATTGTATAAAAAAAATTGTTCCAATCATCCAATGTTATGAAATTAAATAAGGATCAACATTAAAAGGGTTACAAAATTAATAACCAAATTAATAATATTCTTATTTAATCCACGGTTATAAATAGATGAGAATTAATAACTAAATTAAATTTTTATTTATAACTAAATTAAATAAAAAATTTATGTGAGGACTATTGGAGATTTTAGATTGTTCTCTAGCAATGAGCTTGTTGATTTATGGGCAAAGATCTACATAGATATCATAGTTGTTGGCTGGCACAAGTGTCACTTCCACCATTTATGTTGATGACATTGTAAAGAGACTATTAAAGAGTTGTGAACTGATGGTTGATTGTTACAAATGACCGTCTGTAAGTATATTATGAGTTCGAAAACATGACGAGGTTGTTCCTCTTTTATGTATATATGTATGGTTTGAAATGATTGGAGGGAATAGAAAAGAGTAAACTAGATTATCTAATCGTATAAGCAATCCTACAAAGAAAAAAAGAGATATATGATATGCATCAAAGAATAAAATGAACTTTGAGTGGCTAAAGTAAGGAAATGATGTGTATCAATGAATGAAAAGAGCTCGAAAGAGCTAAGTTATAAGAAAGGAGAAGAAGGATCAAAGCAAGAAAAACCTTTTTGAGTCCAGACACGTCTCTTTAAGAAATAGAAGTTTGCATGAGAATTTGAAGATCCAATACATTAAGTTGAGCTAATAAAATCCTCTTGTTATCTTTGGATTGTTAGGACTATACAACAACTTTCAAGCGTTCAATCTAAATGAACACAAAGAACGAACAGGAGAGAGAAAATGCAAAGGGTTGACTAGGATATGTATATATAACTTTATTAGATATGACCATCTACTATATATAACCATCTACCATATATAGTCATTTGTTACACATTGTTGTTTACTATATATATGATTCTTTACTATAACCTAACAATTTATTATACTTAGTTATCTACTATATATGATCGTTTACTCTAACCATCTACGATATATAGTCGTTTACCATAGATAATGTATAGTCGTTGAGTAAGTTATAAATAAATAGCAGACTTTATAACCTAACAATTTTTCCACTTGGAGATTGATTCATTCCACCAAGAACTTCATTATCAAGAGATTAATATCTTCATTGCACCAGAAAAACTACGACATTATACAACCTCAATTTCCAAACACAAACACATTTTATCAAATGTCTGCTAGATTCTTTGCACCTTCTATCTTCTCCGACACATATCACCTTCTTCCACTGACCTGCGAGTAAAATGAATTGTCTTCTACTGTGTTTTGTCATTGAAAATACCAGCTTCTTTACCAACTATATGACATTTTGACTATCTGTATAGAGAATCTTCCCACATTTCTTCTTGCCTAATTCTTGTACATAGCATGTCATTCATATTATCTCCTTTCTAGCTTCAACTATTGCAAAATATTCATCCTTAGTAAATGAAAGAGCAATACAATTTTGAAGCCTAAACATCCAATTGACCGATGTCCCATCCATAGTTTAGATATACTCAAATGTGCTCTTGCTAGGTTTTGCATGTCTACTAAGATCAACATTCACAAAACTTTGTAGAATTAGTTTGTTATTGTCAAAATAAAGTGAAGGATTAGATGTACTTCTCAAATATCTTAGAAGCAACTTCACAACTTCTCAATGTTCTTTCCTCGGGCTTGTCATGTACTTGATAACAATTTTCATTGCACGTGCTGTATCAAGTCTAGTACAAACCATAACATACATCAAGCTTCCCACTACAAAAGCGTATGAAACTAATGTCGTACTTACGTTCATTAGTTGTCATGGGAGATTATTCCTTTGACAATTTAACACGATTTTCTAAAGGGGTACACTACAACAAATACCATCTTTTATAGCTTTTTTGTATAGCATTTTCTAAAAGATGCTATAAATTAGAAAGAAAATAAAGGTTTTTTTTTTTATAATAATGTTAGCCTTCCTTTCTTTTTCTCTCCTCTTTCTCTCTAGGCACCCATATTCACTCAGATCCTCGGACAAAACCAACTCTCGCCTTCCTTCTCTCGTGCAACAATCCATCCTTCCTTATTTTGTGCTTCAAAATTTTTTCTTCAAGATCCATCTTTCTTTCTTTCGTGCTTCAAATTTTTTCTCTGATTTGCATCAGATCTCAAGATGGTGGCATTGAGAGGAGACATAAAGTTTATGGTTGATGCCTTGTCTATGAAAAACCCTATTCTCCTACCTCAGTGCAAATTGAACAATCCAAGATAGAGCATGTTAGTTGTTTTTTTGTTTTCCTTTTATCTTTTTGTTGGCTCACTTTGTAAAGAATTTCATTGATGAATTATTCTAAGTGATTCGTCTCTGTGTCTTCCTTTTTAATTTCTTTTTGACTGTAGTTCTGTGAGTTAGATTGAAGGATTGAACTACTACTAAATAATGCCGCTTTTCATTTATATTTAGTACACACTAATGAACTTTTGTGAGTTCGGTTCTTTGGTCCTTCATTAAGTAATGTACTTTATTTTTAAGTGTGTATTTTCCTAGCGGTAGAATTTTTCTTTGAATGTAGATTGGTGAGTTCTGTGAGGTAGATGTAGTTGTTGTCTTGTGTTAAAAGGTTGAATGTAGTTTTGTGAGTTAGATCCACGAAATAAAAACATAATACAAGAAACTATCTTTATTTTTCATTGTGTTTGTTCAATCAATACATGCCCAAATTGAGCAACCACATGAAGATTACGAACAAAAAAAATAAGCCTAAGAGTACAAAGAAATTAAGTTTAGAGGAATTTGTTAATTCATAGGTTATTTCAAGCACATTCTATAGGTAGGATTGATTTACGTTAATGGGTTACATATTCTGCAAGTATCAAGTAGTAGGAAGAAGTTTATACACGTATTGATGGACTGCATATAAATTCCTTGAGCAAAATACCTATTGTATTATGTATAACTAAATTTTTGCCGCCTTATTTTTATTTATTTTTTTCCCTTTGATATATTAGGTCTCCTTTTCTCCTTCCTTGTGTATAACTTATTAAATACATGATTGGCAAGATCACTCACTTTCACACAACAACAACAAGAACTTGTGTGGCCCTGTTGTTTCTGTTACTGTTATTTTGCATTTAGGGCTTCCAACGACACATTCTTCTTCTTCTTATTTGATTTTGAGGATTTCTTCAACTGAGATCTTAAATAAATTAGAAGATCAGTTAGAAGAAGTTGTTCCTAATTAGAAGATCAGTTAGACTGATTTCGGTCTTTGACTTTTGTTTGCTAAGTTGGAGTGACTAGGAGAAAGAATATTTGTAGACTCTTTAAAGACTACTTTTCTTTTTTCTCAAGAGAATTCATTAGTGTGTATGGTCATTTTCTTTGGTTAATAAATTTTTTTTTGTTGGCCTTACTAGTCATGATATGGTTATTTAGAACCCTTCAAAATAGACCATACCACTAGAAGACTTCAGTACAAATTAAAAAAGAAAACATGGAATCAATCCATTTATTTGTAAAAAATGTGAAAACACCTTTGCGATGATAGAGGACTAGAATGAGAAGAGTTGTGGGAAGCTTTGACATTGCACTTGTGGCTCTAATTTTAATCCCAAAAGGTCTCTTAAAGATCACATCAAAGCCTTTGGACATAGTTATTCAACTTATAGGGTTGTGATCACGAAGATGACGAGCTTGATTCTGAGATTGGACATCTCATTAGCTTGTACTTGACAAATCTCTCCTCAAGGCCACAAAACATAGGTGCTAGTTATATCAGTTCAGTGCTATACTTTCTTCTCATTTTCTCTTCAATGTCAATCTTTTTTTTAATGGTTCTGTTTGGTTTATCATATGAGGACAACACTTCATCAAGAAGGGCTATTTGAAAGGATTGAGTTTTATTACAAAGTCATGGTTTTCATCCAAGGGAATCAAAAAGCATAATGCTCTTTCTTTCCTCATGAACTTTTAGTGGACAATGCTCTCCCCCTTTCAATTCTAATTGGAAGCAGTAATGCAAGTATTTGAACTAATGTTTCTATTCTCTGTTTTTAAGAAACCTACTTCAAGAAGAAGGGAAAAAATGAAACGTGCTTACATATATAAGATGAACAATAATGTTCTATGATATTTAGATTTTGTTGCTTTGGTGCTTGATAAAGGAAGAGCTTGAAATAGCGTGAAAAAGAAAGGAACAAGAAAAAACTCCAACATATGTCAAACCTTTTGGTACTATTTTGCACTTCTCTTCGAACCACTGATATATATATGCTTTGATAATGTTGTAGGATTCCTTGAAAGCACTAATTGGCAAGCAACAACGACCAATTTATTAATTGACATTGCCTAGAGTCAGTCACAAAGATGCAACTTAGACTCTATACCAAATTGATAAGGCAACCCTAATTCTCAACTCAACGATCAAGCTTTTGTTGAAGCAAGGAAGCACTAATTGGCAAGCAACAACGAACAATTTATCAATTGGCATTGCTAAAAGGGTGGAACATAGAAGATATTGATGTCAGTTCGAATACCTCTAGGATTGGTGGACTTGATTTTATCAAAATCAAAGATGTCACATATTGTGGATAGTGAGTTTTTGTTCTATTTATGGTGTATTGGGTGGGGAAGAACTGATTTGAAAATTTTGATAGTGTAACGAGTCTAATATTCTTATATAGATCGAGTTGAATACTTTATTTTGTAATGTGTGAGTAGATTATTAAATTTCAATTATTTTTTTGTTATAGCATAAGATTAAAAGTATAAATATAGCTTATTAAAAATGAATGATAGCATATGTTTACATATTATAACTTTAACAAAAAATGCTATAAAATGTTTTCATAGCATTGCATATAAGCTATATTTAGGTACTATATTATAACATTTTTTATAGCTATACAAAAACGCTATAAAAAGTTCCAGACTTTTAATAATATCGGCTGTCACGACATGACGTACGAAAAACGCTATAAAAAGTCTATGATAGCATTTTTCGGAAGTTATCTAATCCAATATTTGTTGTAGTGGTAATCTTGAGTTTAGCATCATTTATTATGAATTTGGACAATACCTTCTCAATGTACGGGTGTGCTAGATCATCTATCTTGATATATCCTCCTCTTAATGTTTGATTTTAATTATGTCAAGCGGATTGACTCGCATTTTAAATATTAAACAGCAAGAGATTCACGGTTACAATAACTAATTTGAACCAACTTAAATCATTAAAAAAAAAAAAGCCAATTATCATTTCAAACATGAATGATTTAATTTGTGAGATTACATGTTGATTGAAGAGGAGAACGAAACATTATTTATAAGAGTGTGGAAACTTCTTCCAGACGAGTTTTAAAAATCTTGAGGAAAAGTCCGAAAAGAAAATTTTGGAGAGGACAATATATGTTAGCGGTAGACTTGATGTAACGATACACATTCCAAGGAAAAAAAAAAAAAAACAGAGGCACGCCGAAAATCTTGCAATTTTCGGCGGGATTCACTCAGACCCCCTTAAACCCTAGGGTCGCAGTGGCCACCTCCTTTAGGTAGGAGCGGACGCTAGTGTACGTCGGAGCAAGGAGAGACAGACGCACCACTGGAGACGGATGAATGACGACGCTTCCACCGGCGATAGTAGCCAAGCCCCGTGATTAGGGTTGTCGAGGCTTTCAGGCGAGGAAGACGAAGCAACAACGCGGGTTGACCCTCGGCATTTTGCGATTTTGTCTCGGTCAGCGTACAGCCCGCACCTCGCAGACCGCGCTCGGACACCACCACTAGGCCTCATTCCCTTTTGGCCCAAACCAGAGGCGCACCCAGAAACCCTCCGCCGACAGTGTTCTTCATAGCCCGTCGGTTTCAGCTCCATCGGCTGCTCCGTGCACTCCCGGCTCGACTAGGTTCGGCTTGGCAGTGCGGCTCGGCGGCGCGGCTTGGCATCCGAATAGTATACCGAATTCTAGATTTTCGACCCTTCTGGAGCTATTCCCACCCTTGTTTCAACTATCTGAGGTCAGTATAACTTCATTTTGATAAAACAGCTTGCGATAGGGACATACCTGGGTAGCGGCATAAGAGCTAGTTGTGAAAGAGCTTTAAGTGTATCATGTTATCTTATAGGAGGTAGTTAGACGCTAGAGTTAGCCTTGGCCAAGGAGGTAAGTAATCTTACTGTTGGCGTTAGTTATGTATATATGTTGGTGCGTGCCCTGTGGCCCTTGCATGCACCATTGTGTTGTTGATGTATGCTAGGTTATATGTTTCATGCAGTGAAATGCTATGTATGCCATGTTTATGTATGTGATGTTTGTGCACGGTTTGCTACCCTGTATGTATGAGCTTGATTGACATATCATGATTGTAATGAGAACCCCGCATGCCATGAATGTGATGACTAGTATGTTACGATATGCTTACTCGATGTTTAACCCAGTTATGTTATGTAATGCGGTGAGGGGATGGAACGTTGTATGTATAATGCCATGGAGGTAAACCTTAAGAACCTTATGCACGCTATGGTTATGACATGGGGCACTCCCCCATTATGCTACTGATGGTATGGACGCGTAAATTCGATATTGTGTTCGCCACGATATCATGCAGACCCTCCTTTTTTGTGGCGTCCAGTAATGTATGTCATACATACCCGACCAAGCCAGGCCTAGGGAGTTTACATGCGAACTCGCCTGGTGGGTCCACAGTTACACACGTGGGCCATATGTGGGAAAGTATCATACATCCACCCCCACTCGGACAAACCAAGGGCCTAAGGCCATGTGAAGGAATGGAAGACAGACCCCTCTCTTAGTTTCTTTATTTTGACACTTGTGCTCATGTATGTGTATTGTGTGCGACCGCATGTATCCTGATGTATGATTATATGCTTAACCCCAACCGTGCGGTGTCTTACTGGGTATTTTATATAATACTCAAGCCACGTGCTACCCATATTTTCAGGTAAGGGTAAGGCTCCCATGTATGGTTGACGGTGGATGCTGCGAAGGCCATGAAAATCTTAAGGAGGGTTTGTAGTGTCGTAGGCGTCTTGTTGGATTCTTTTGGGTTCATAGTTATTGCAATTGTTTCTCTAATTCTCTGTTGATTATTTCTAGGTTAGGCTATTGTTATTGTCTTCTCCATGTATGAACTACTTATAATAATGAACGTGTTGTCGTTATTAAGACTGTCTTACGTGAACTCTCGTTCTGTCGTTATGCAAGTATCAAGTAACGTCGCTAATTAGGTTAGAGAAAATTAGGGGCGTTACACTTGAGCTGTTAAATTATTAAATACTCTTACAAAACTCCTATATTTATATTACTAATAAAACAAGAACCTCTAGTTACATCACATATATTACAAAAGCAGTACAAAACATATATATTACAGCTAGCTGGTCAAGTGGACAGTTGACTTATTTATTTGCAAACATGTCGTGTAGCCAGCTAACTTAGTACTAAACCCATATTAGTCCCCAATTTCTTTGTTACTCCAGCAATCCACATCTCTTCTAGGACACCCATGGTGATTGTACTCACCACTATCATTAGGGCGCCTATTTTTGGTCCTTTCATTCACATTCCCCATCACCCTCTGCTCGTTTTTATCGGCCAGTAGTCGTCGGGGACTTGTATACATTGTACCTTCAATTAGCACGGTCGAGCTGATCAGCACCCACAGGAGAATTGCACCAAGCATTAGTCTTCTCATTTTGATCCAAATCTTTGTCCTAAATCTTTAGGAACCAAGAAAATGGCTGATTAGATGGAATCAAAGAAAACAAAGATAGTAGGAAAAAAGGGCTAAATTGAAGTATTTAGTGGAAATTGTTTGTTGAGTTGTGAGTTCTATTAGGTGGTGGACTGTTTATATAGCACATAAATGGCCATTGTTAATTGGGATTTTTTTTTTCTTTTGTTCATCATCAAATGAGACAAAGATTAAGTGGATTGCCCACAAATTTTTAAAGAAATGTTTTAAAATGGATTGAATGATGAATATGCTGAATAATTGTGGCCTATACATAAACAGGAAAATTCCACCATGTTAGCTGAAACAGAAGCCTAAGCTCTAGAGTTGAGCACAATTGTTTTGCTCCTTGAACACAGTGTTTGCCTAGTGTATATGATCATGGTATATGATATTTGGAAAATCTTGATAGGGCTATCCAAAGGCTAACTATAGGCACTTGGATCGAGAAATGCGTATTACATCTTAGGATGAACGACTTTTGAAGAAGCAAAAAGTGTGAGATTCCACATCGGAGAGGAAAACGAAGTACTGTTTATAAGGGTGTGGAAATCTCACCCTAACAGTTGTGTTTGAAAAACATTGAAGGGAAGCGGTAAAGGGAAAATCCAAAGAAGACAATATCTACTAGCGGTGGGCTTGAGTCGTTACAAATGGTATCAAAGTCAAATACTGAGCAATGTACCAGCGAGGAGACTAAACCCTATAGGAGGGCGGACACGAGACGGTGTGCGACGAATTTTAATGTGCTACAAATCGTTAGATGAAGTTGAAATATGGATCTTTAGATCATAATGATAATTTTTTTTTTAATTATTATCAAATAAGATTTGTTCGCAAGGAATTTAATGAAAACTAAATAGAAATAAAAGAAAAGAAAAGAAAAGAAAAGAAAAAAAAAGAAAAGAAAAAAAAATAGAAATAAAATTACACAGCTGCGATGAGGATTGGGTCTTAGGTTACACACCTAAAGTTGAGTTAGCAAAATATTTCCAAAAAAAAATTTATTTTTGATGACTTAAAAAATTTAAATAATTTAACCAAATTCTCTCACCATCCGAAATTTTGAGGTATCGAAGAACTGACATACCAGACTATGCAATGCATGAAAATAAAAGAACAAGTAACAAAAATTTAATCGCGAGTTTAAAAACTTTACAAACAAGAAGAAAGGAATCAAAGTATGACCAAAATGTATGTATAGCCTTCTCGTGCGATTAACCTTCTCTTGAGCACGTGGAAGCTCGTGGCTGGCGCGTGTGAGTCATGAAGGGAATAAAATCTTTATCCATGTAGCAGCAGAAGCATTAGGAACCGTTTTAATTATGAATTAAACAAAGCAATAAATAAGAGAGTAAGAACTCTACCTTTATAGAAACCTAGCTTGCAAGACTTGTTGAATCAACCGTGTAAAAGTTCTAGTATTTCAACTATGTAAAAGTTCTCCAACATTCACGAAGTCTTCCTTGCTAGGACTCGAACACAAGGTCAAGATTTGTGGAACCCTCTTAAAAGAAAATTACAAAGGGATTGGAAGAGAACGTAATTTTATTTTTGAGAGAAAGTAGGAGAGATAGTATGTCTTTGGCTCAACTCGAGATCCTATTTATAGGGACGATTGGAGAATTTTTATCAAATAATATATTTACTTATTTAATATATTAGGATATAATATTTTATACCAATCATATTTAATATATTAGAATATAATATCTTATACCAATCATATTTAAATATTATAAGATATCCTAATATATTTAACTAATTTGAATCTTATTCAAATTTCAAATATATTTTTATTTAGACATAAATTTTTTTTAATATATCAAATATTAATGTGAATGTTCAAATTAATACATTTTTGTTCATTTATATTCAACCTATCTAATATATGAAATGTTAATTTAAACTTTTTAAATTAAATATATTTTCTCTATTAATTTAATATATATCATGCAAATTAAATTTATTTTCTTCTTTATATTTAATATATCTAATATATTAAATATTAATTTGAACCCTTCAAATTTTCTTTCAAATAAATTGAACCTTTTAGCGTTACTATGAGCTAGCAAGGAGACCTTATGGACCTACCGACTATAAGTTCCAATGATATATAATTAATTAATTAAACTATTTAATTTATCAATTTCCATTCATTAACTATAAGTCATTCCACTATAGACTTAGAGTTGCACTTTTATGCACTGTAGAATAAGTTATGTCCATTGATATAATCATTACAATCAAGTCGATCCGAGTTTTTCATAATTACAGCTGGGTCAAAAGTCTGTTTTACCCCTGTAATTACATCTTTCACCTTAAGTGCCACTTATTCTCTAATGAACAATTTGTTTATGATTCAATCATAAACCAAGTCCCTCTCGGGTCAATGAGAGGTTGGAGCCCCATTGTTTAAGTCCCGAAATCAGTACTTAAGAGAACAACTCATCTACTTTCCTTTGTGAAAAGGATTGAATTCCATCTCATGATATTATGTTCCTAACTCCCTATTTGGTCTAAGTCCCCAAATGGTAGACATATTGAATTCATAACTCACTCAGGATTAAGATTGAATAGTATATGATCATTTTGTGAAATATTAATCTTCTTAGTTAACGGATTTATAAAGAGAGATTAAATATTTCTTGATCCAATCTTATACAAATTCATTGTATAGAATACCCCCACTTACATGTCTCCACATAAACGATTTGGATCAAATCATTTGTAACGATTACAAAGTGGGTCGTATCAATAGTGTTACTAAGATAAGGCACCCAACCTTATCCATATACTACTCTTTAGGTTATTACTTAAACACGATCCTCTTATATGTCAACCACATATGGTTCAAGATTACATTAATAACCTTGGATTTTCATACCAAGGATGACAATTAAATTACAAATAAAATAATAAAAATTATTGTTAAAAACTAAATAATTAATTAGGAGGCTTGAGGGCGTAAATTTTTATCTTTCGGCCAGTTCAACTTCTGTTTGCTCGATTTTTATCCTAATTCTAATTCTAACCATATTTTTTGTGATTTAGGACCTAATTGAAGAAAAATACTATTTTTGGACACTCTATTCGTGTGAAAACGTAAAAGGAAATGGCACTTGTCAATCATGTAAGTCAGTACATGGTATTGAGGAAGAAATCTTTTAGGATTCTCTTGAAATGCATACATACTAGAATATTTACCTTACGTGGATATTTTTACCACGAAATGAATTTAGGTGATAGAAAATTATGAGTATGGAAGCATGGTGTCTAGAATGCTAGTATGCTTTATGTTTCCGTTATATGAGTGTTTATTTCATGCTGAAATGAGGATGGAAACTTTTGATTTGTGTTATAGGTACTTGATGAATGCTATCGCCCCGTTGAGCATGTATGTTTATTTTGTATGAATTATGTTTGATAATTCTAGATAATTATTCTGTGCACGGTTAATTCTAATAAACCAGTATCATGCTAACACTGGGGACAGGTGGTTAGGTTGACTAGCCTAATTTAGACTTAATCTTTTCCCTAATAGACCACCATGACTTACAAACTAACTTAAGAGTTGTCCTTAGGTTGTAAGATATGTGAACGATGTCAACAACTTTGTTGGAGAACAGGGGTTACTTTTTAAAACCCCACTGAACCTAACCGTTTCGCATGAGAAACAAGAGACCCTGTCTTACAGACCATTAGTTGAATGAGATACGGAAGGGGTCGTGCCCCCCCCCCCCCCCCCCCCCCCCC
>NW_019272055.1:326469-348969 GCF_002738345.1 Cucurbita maxima
CCCCCCCCCCCCCCCAACGAGGGTGACTTTATGGACCTGAGAGGCGTCAACTCACCCCTAGGTAAGACACCATATAGTCTCATATGCGTCATGTATGAGGTAACGCCTTGTAGATGGTCACCAGTCTTTCATAGCTCAGCATAAGGAACTCTCAAGATTTAAAATGAAAGGACAAAGAACTAGAATAGTTCCAAGGGGATAAGACTAGATCCAGATGTCCTAGAGTCGATAAGAAGCCCGTGGGAATCTTTTAAACCTAGAACGCGATGAGAGCCTACAAGTAGGTGGCTTATTGAGTATAACTTTTATACTCATCCTTGCTACATTTTCCTTTTCAGGTGCATGATGCTACGAGTCGAGAGAGAGGGTGTGTTTGAGATACATGGATTGCCGCAGAGGAAAGAATGTTTTGGGGCGTCAATCTAGCCTTTTTACTTTCATAAATTTTCATGTATCTTCATTGTCAAAACTGGTCACAACTTGATTCATTGTATTGAAATTCTCTTCTTTCGAAATAAATGATATTTCGTATTGATATCTTTTCAATTGTTTATTGCATTCACACTGCATCCATATTGTCATTTGAGTCACGATTCATTGTAAAAAATTTTGGTTGTGACAGCTAGCCTAGTCGTCGTCCATGGAAAAGTTAGCTGGCGAACCTATCCCACAAGCCATGAAGTCACCTAACGATTGGAAGCGCTAACCCCTGGTACAAGCCAACTCGAACAGGTCACTCACGTGGTCAACATCTTCCCATAGGACAGACCCACTATGTAGGTAACTTTGACCTACCTGCGTGATCAACATCCTACCATAGGATGGATACACCATGCAATGTAGTCAGTCTACCACTGAGTAACACGAGCCTAACCAACATGACACCTAACTCGATAGTACCACACCAGAGTAGAAAGGGAAGTGGAAGGTCCTCAAACGCTATACAACTTCTATCAGCTAAGAAATCTTTTTCCTTTGTCTCAGAGTTCTAAGGTGGTTCTCTAGATCTCAAGGGTAGTTAGTTGGTTTTGATAGGGGCTCTAGCTTCCCGATTCATTCATTCATGAATTCCCGAATCTATTGCAGTCTAGGGTTAAAGGGTTTCACCCTCTAGTCGTCCTTCACGATACCACTGAACGCAACATTTGGAGGGTCCCCTATATAAACCTAACTCAATCACTACAAGGATACGCCCTAGACTTAACCCAACGCTACAACTTATCATTCATAGAATAAGTTCACACAATCAATCAACAGGAGTTTATGTATGTTTAACTATGCATGCAGTCACACAAGTTTAACGGTGCAATAACATCCATCAAGAATCTAGAGCGCAGAAACACAAATACCCCAACCACCAACATAGTATAATTAAATATAAGCCATAGTAAAGTATTCCAGGTAAGAATACAAATATCTACATACAAAATCTCATCAAGGTAGCAAGTACAGGATATTTCGGATCTAGTCACCTGCAAGTAATTTTCACTATCATGCATGCATCACCAAGCGTGTCCTACAAGTATAACTTCCTAATTTTGTGTGGTTACTTATTGATTTGTCACGTGCCTTCCCAAAAGTTTACTAGTCGAAAAAGTTTCCAAAATTTCTAGAAAAACCCTTGGAAGAGCCTAACTCAGGTGAAAATAGGGTTAATATTAAAATCGAGACGAAAAACAAGAGGGCAAAACGACAAAAGTAGGCCTGTCGCACTGCAATTGTTGTCATATGAAGGTTGCTAAGTAAAGAGTTGGTTGTGTTAAAGTAAAGGGACTGTGTTAAAAGCTTCTATGAGATGTGACCACACTGATGAAATATTGTGGCCACACTGTGGGGTGAGTTGTGTGATTGTAGGTTGTTGGGATTAATGCCATGTAATTAATGATCTATTTTTTTATAATAATTTGTATTATTTTAATGTTATTCATTTTTGAACGTTATTAGCGTAATTTTGAACAGTATATTATTTTATTTCGAAAACGTCAATATCTCTGATTTTCAAGCAAAATTACACGTTTTCCCCGTTGGTGACAAGTTTTTGTTTTCTCTCCCCTTAATTTGGGTTGAGTATGATGTCATGGATACTCATTTTTCTTTAGGTTTCATTTCTTGCACCAAATATTAAGAAAATGAATCCCTCTATGTTAGTTTAATGACACCAATTATTTCTTCGTAGTTGACCTTAATGAACATTTGAAACAATATTGAAACATACATTACCCAATTTGGAGTTCTTTTTCTTTAAATACTCAATGATTGGAAATTAATGCCTGCTCTTATGGGGGAGAAGTTCAAACTAGGCAAATTGGTTCTTCATGGTAGCTATTTTAAAAATAAAGGGGGTAAAAGTATAACCATCCGTTCTAATTTCTCTTTAAAATATGTTAGAGTAATACCTCGAATTTGAGCTAAATAGTTTCTATTTAGTCGAGATTTGAATTTAGTTTGTATACGAGTCTTATGTAGAGTTAAAGATTAGTTGATCTAATGAAATGATGAAGTGATAGTTAATATATGTTGACTATGTAACGATTCATGTCCAGGATTTAGATCATTTTTCGATTTGTATGTGTCGTAATTGCAGAAGGGTCATGCTAATTTTCTTTGTATCATTCCAATTTAATCCAATGTCTACGAATCCTAACCAACTGGTGATGTGGTAGGAACCATGTCGTAGGAGATACAGGGGAATATTGAGACCCTTAGGTATTGAATCCGAATTTCAAATCTTGGGCATGGGGTTGTTACAAATGGTATCACGGTACTTCTCCTAATAAGATGTGGTTCGGGAAAAATCAAGATGGAAAACCACATATGAACCAGAATGATCTTAAGGATAGGATGACTAAGAAAGACTTAAAACAATTGAAAGTTACTATCTATACCAACAAGGTGCACCTTTCTTGTTAGTGACTCAATCATAAGAACTTCTTCATTAAACATGCTTTACTTGAAGTAATTCTATGTTCGATGATCTACTGTGTATTTTTTTTTAAAGATGTATGTGAGTGAGGATAAAGATCATAGAAGAACTCGTGTGAGTCTGTGATACATATTTTTCATTAATTTGAAATAACTTAATATATATAAAATCAAAATTAAATTCAAATTTCAATGATTAAATTTGTTAATTTTGAAAGCTTATAGTCCTAATCAAAACTAAGATTATTTTTAAATCCAAATAATAGTCCGATCTTGAAAAAAATGAATTTATACATTTTATAATATATATTTGTTACATATAAAACCCTAGGAAATGTAGGTAAGATGTTACATCAAACCTCATAGGAGTGGTTGGAAACATATCATCCCCAATTTATGTGTTTCTTATACATCAAGCTCGTTTGATTTCAATGTACTAATTCGAATTGAAAATGGAATGGTTTCTATAACTCTACCAAACTCTTTCGTCAAGCCTTTTTCACATTAAAATATCCCAAACATAATAAATGATTCCGGATCATCAACTAGACATAGTTTAGCTGATATAACGATCGTTGAACTATCTTGAATCATTGTTTTAGAACTTATTTTATGCTAGTTTTGAAGCTTAAATCGTGGGTTTCAAGACGATTTTTAAAATATTTCGAGTAGACTTGGGAGATTTTATGGAAAATAATGAGATGCTAGACATGATTCAAGGCGTGTGTTCGAGATCTTGCTATAGTGTTTTTTTCTATATACACTTCTTGTTCTAGCTCGTTCTCGAGAGGGTGTACATTTTTTTTGGAGTTCAAAGGAGGTTGCTTGAGTGATAAGAGACTCAAGGTTCGTAAACATTGAGATCGTAGCGGGAGAGAGGATTGATGCACCAAATAGTTTTCTAGTCTTTCTTTTACATTTTGTTCCGACTTTTTTCCATGAGTTTAGATTTAGTCTTAGACGAGCATAATGACAAAGCTTTTTACTAGGGGATTGATTTAGCCATTAGACTTTTTACAATATTCGTCATTAGACTTTTTGCAATATTTCATATGAGTTTATGTTCGAGAAAAGTAATTTAGACTAAAACTTAATGATATAAATAAAAGGTGTTTTGACGTCGGAATAATTAGAATTCCTTTAGAGGTTTTTATAATAAGAGTGGTATGTTATTCAAAACTAGACAAAGACATTGGTGACATGATATGAGAATTGAGATTCGGTGAATCTACTGTTATCATCTTCTTGACTTATAACATATCTATTTTATCAGTTTTTATTGTTTAATTAATTTAATCGTTGGTTCATTTCGAGTATTCTCCACCTATTATTTTGCTTTGATCCTATGTACACTACAACATCCCTTTACACCGTACGCATGTGATTTTATATTTAACGAAAAATCAATTTTTTAATTTTTTAATAGGTAAAAAATTTATTAGACAAAATTAAAAGTTAATAAATTTATTAAATAATTTTTAAAGTTTAGAATAATATTTTTAAAGTAAAATATGTTTTGGTGTATGATTTTTTTTTTCTTTTTAATTTAGCTCTATGATTAAAAAAAATAATTTAATTCTTTAAATTTTAACCAAAAATAATAATAATAAATAAATAATACCTCTCTCAAAAATTTTCCAACACATTTGAGTATCATGCCATAAGAAATTATTATCGATCGCTTCGAGTTTTCAAACTTTCAATATTAAGTTTAAAAAGTCAAAATTAAAAATTTTCTATTGAGCTCATGATCTTTTACATGCTTTTGGGACCTATCTCTATCTCATCTAGGGGTGACCTCCAGTCTCCGACAACTAGGGATGTGTATTACTTCCCTACACACGGCCTACACGTGCGAGTGTGAATCCCCAGGTGGACTCACACACCCCTTAGACCCCTCTAGTCAAGCAAATCTGTAGTGACGTTTGGAGGTCGGTGGAACCCATGGTGTCATGCACCTCATGAATTCCCTCATTATCATGTTGTGCGCATCCGCACTCATCATCTCTAGAGGAAGTAGCACTATGCTTATGAACATACAACATGCATGAAGTCTCTCTAATCCCATCATAACATCTCTTCTGACACAACTCTCTAGTCTCATCTCTTTGTTACATAAGTAACACATGCTCATTTGATATTTATATTAACATCATTTTCATGATCTTAAGGTTGTGTCCTATGTTGATCTATTGACATGATGCAATATGACACTCATTATCATACAACATGCTCAATATGAAAAACATCGTCATATTAAGATAACATCATGCAATCATCATACTCATCATATCGCCATCAAGTGCATCATAATATAATATATATATATATTACAGACATCATCATGCATCATAACTCATTCATCATCATATACTAGTATACGACATCATACGACGCCACTCATACATCAACAGATACTAGTATTCGACATCATATGATACCGTTCATACATCATAATTGTAACTCATCAATTTCTAATCTATCTTATAGTAAGATCACTTACCTCATTAACTTAAATTATTGTCACAAATTTATTTTTAATGAAAGTTCGATTTAGTCGTTTGAAATTTAAGTCAACCTATATAAATTCATGACATCAGTTTCAAGTTCGAACTTCTATAAAATTATTTCTCTAATTTACGTGAGTCCATATGTTAAACTTCTTGCGAACACTACCGTCTTTGCATGAATAAAGTCTTTAAAGGTTTATTTATGTTTGTTATTATTTCATCTTCACGGCATCCATTTAAAAGTCTTTAATATTTACCATATTTTTTCTTTCCTCTTACTATGTGTTTCCTTTTCTTTTTCTTTCCTCTTATTATTTTCATTATTTATTTAATTATTATTATTATACTTTTTTGTAGAATTGTTACAAAATACCTAGAACAACTCAAATTAATGTGAACCAAAACGTTCATTGGGGTTGAATTGGATTCATTATTGAATAAATCATTGAGTTGCTCTAAAAATTGTCCTAACCCGACCCAACCCAACATACGAACAACCTTAGTTTAGAGTAAGAGTGTACATTGAACTCGAAAACTCAAAAACTTGAAAATTCGAATTGACCCAACCCGAATTATAAGAGTTGAGTGAGGATTGGGTTGGGTTATCAATCCAACTAACCTGAATCTCTGAGTTGGTCCAAAAAATTCTCTCAACCCAACCCAATCGGACCCGAGCCATATACATCCCTAGTTTAGAGATTTGATAGAAATTTTCTAAATTTTCAAGTACTAAACTTGTAATTTAAGACTAAAATGGTCTAATTTGAAAACGGTGAGGAATGATATTCAAATCAGCTAGTTTAGAGGGAAAAAAAAAAACACATTTTGTACAACTTTTGCGTTTCTAAATAGTAAGAGACAACTAATGTCCTTGATCATAGGTTTGAAAGACAACATAAACTACAATATATTATGACCAAAATGTTGGTTCATAGATTCGGTCAATTTTCTTGTTGGGTACATAATCAAACGTTTGATCATCTCGAACAGCAGCCCAACTTGTTTTTTTTTTTTTTTCTTTTCATTTTTTTTAACCTATGCAGTTTGGTTAAATTTTCAACACCAAATATTAAGAAAATTAATTAAAATAAACCTTTCTTATATTAGTTTAATAATACAAAACATATCATCATCATTGACTTGATGAACGTGGAAAACAATATTGAAACGGAAACCACCTGAATTATTTGAATTTCATTTTTGCTTTCAATAATCAATGATTAGAAATTAATTAATGTCTTTTTCTTGAGTGGAAAAGTTCATATTTTCTTCCCAAAATTTCAAACTTTTCGCTGAAAAACAAACAGTGGTTGAAGAAAATGAGAAGGTTCATAATGTTTCTTCTTCCATTCACATTATAAGTTTATGTTATAAATACCATAAAACTCCTAAACCTATCTTCTTAAATCACACTTTATTGTAAATTCTCTAGAGATCAAACACAGTTCGTATTAGGACATGGAGAAGCTCTTGTGTTCTTTCTTCTTTTGCTTTCTTTTGCTTTCATTTAAGGCACAATCCCAAGAAGTTGGTGAGAGATTCATACTACATTGTTTTTTACGTACTTTCATTTTATGTATATATATATATATATTGATTTGACACTTTTATGTTTTAAATGTATTTAATTATACTTCGATGATGATAAATGTAAGAGCTCAAACTCACTGCTTGTAGATATTGTCTTTTTTGAGCTTTCCCTTTATAAAGAATGCTCCGTTCCCCTCTCCAACCGATGTGGGATCTCACAATTCACCCCCTTCGGGGACCCAACGTCCTCTTGGTACTCGTTGCTCTCTCGAATTAATGTGGGATCTCACAATCCACCCCCTTCGGAGGCCCTACATCCTTGTTGGCACACCTCCCGGTGTCCACCCTCTTCGGGGCTCAGTGTCCTGATGGCACACCGCCTAGTGTCTAGCTCTAATACTATTTGTAATAGCCTAATCCCACCACTAGTAGATATTGTCCTCTTTGGACTTTCCCTTTTCAGGCTTCCCCTTAAGGTCTTTATAACGGTATGCTAGGAGAGGTTTCTGCATTTGTTCTCCTCTCCAATTGATGTGAGATCTTAAAGTAAAATTATTTGAAATGATACGGATAAAGAATTGGTAGAGGAGATAGATCTATTTGTTGGAGTCCTCAAAGGTGTAGTCATAGTGAAAAATCATGGTAGAGCTCTATTGATCTAACAATGTACTCTAGAAAATAGAAGTTGTCTATAAGAATAGTGCTAGACATATAGATGATTGTTCAAAAGGGAGGCTCAATGACATTATTTGTTCAAGAAGATAATGGTTAGAATCCTAAGTTGACTAATTAAGAGAAAGATTCTAGATATACGAGTGAGGACCCGTGTCTTCAGGGTTATTGAAGAAACCAAAAGAAAAGTTATGAGAGTATGGGCAAACTAGATTCGTTGTCCTATAGCTATTTTTCCTTCTAATTTATGATAAATACCAGTAGAAATTTCTAACTTTTTATTCCAAAGTAAGCGAATACATCCACTAATTTTGTAAACTAAGCTATATATTAGCATTTTGTTTCCGTTGATGATGTCTTTTTCCCTTCTTAATTGGTTTAATGATTATATGTTCATTGCTTATGTAGAGGATGAAAGAGCATTTGATTATGAATCCGATGGAATAAAAGGACCGACTCATTGGGGAGAGCTTCGACCAGAGTGGCATGCATGCAAGGCTGGTTTAATGCAATCTCCCATCGATATGTTGCATGAAAGAGTTGAAGTTATTTCGCATCTTGGAGACCTCAAAATCAACTACAAACCCTCTAATGCCACTCTCAAGAACAGAGGCCATGATATGATGGTAAACAACGAAAAACTCTAAAAACAACCCTTTAGAAGATATTGTACTCTTGAATTTACTATCTTCCGGCTTATTTACATATTATATGGTTAAATTTATGTTAGTATAATGACGCGTAGACCGTAATGGTTAAATTTATGTTATCCCACATTGGTTAAGAAGGAGAACGAAACATTATTCATAAGAGTGTAGAAACCTTTCTCTAGTAGACGCATTTTAAAAACTATGAGATCCCACATTGATTAGGGAGGAGAATGGAACACGCTTAGGGTGTGGAAACCCGAGGATGCTGAGCCTTGAAAGGGGAGTGGATTGTAAGATCCCACATCGGTTGGGGAGGAGAAAAAGTTGAAACTTTTCCCTATGTGTATAAAAATCTTTGAGGGGAAGTCCAAGAAAGAAAGTTCAAAGAGGACAATATCTACTAGCGGTGGACTTACTAGTTAACCTATTAGTGAAATATTTGAATTGTTGAGCAGATGAAATGGATAGAAGGAGGTGGATTCATGGAAGTAAATGGAATGCAATATAAGCTCAAACAATGTCATTGGCACTCACCATCTGAGCACACCATTGACGGTAAGAAGTTTGATCTTGAAGCTCACTTGGTCCATGAAAGCTCAAATGGAATGGTTTCTGTAATTGGAATCTTGTATCAGATTGGAGAGCCTGATTATTTCTTATCAACTGTGAGTATATTTTCATAATCTTCAAGAATTATCATTATAAATCATATACTTATTACAATTTTATTTCCTATTAGATAAAAGATCATTTGGAAGTCGTCTCCGATAGCCATGAAGAGGAGAGAATAATCGGAGTAATCGATCCAACTCTGATAAAGATAGGCAGCAAACGATATTATAGATATATGGGCTCGCTTACCGTTCCACCTTGTACTGAAAGTGTAATGTGGACTATGATCCATGAGGTATTCTTCGAATTTAATACTAGTTTAATATTATTTTATTTAAAAGATATTAGTCAATTCGAGCATAACTCAATTGCTCATGTGAATAAAATATATATTTTCAATTACGAGGTAAGACGTTTGGATCGGATACCCATATTTTTGAATTATACAATCCAGTTACATTCGGTTAGTCATAGAAAAAATATATTTGCAAGTTAAACTATACTCATATTAATAATTTGATTAACCGTTTAAAAATACACTTGATAGGATAAAAAAAAAATTAAAATAAAGTTGTAACTTAGAGCTTATTTTTTATTATTAATTTTTTTTCAATAGTTTTTTTTAGCTTTTAATATTTTATTTTTTTATTTTTGGTTTATGAAATTTAAACATATTAACAATTTCTTTGTTGAGTGTTAGCAATATTCCAAAATGGTTTCAAAATTTAAGTTTGGAAAAGAAAAAAAGTAATTTTGAAAAACTATATTTTTATTTATGGAAATTTAAATATTTACTTGATGAAAGTATTATAAATAAAAATTAAGAAAATAGTCACAATTTTTTAAAAACTAAAAACTAAAATTAAATTATTATCATACATTTGCAATTACTTAATTTATTTTCATTTATTTTCATTTCAGGTGAGGACCGTAACTGAAGAACAAGTGAAATTACTTCGAGTAGCTGTTCATGATGTAAGTTATAAATTAATTGAGATTAAAAAAATTAAATAAAAAAAATAAAAGTCCTCTACTAACCCATTATAAATTATATTTGAAAGTTTATGAATATTTTTTAAATAAGTTGCGAATAATAAAGATGTTTTTGAACTAGCCTTAAAAAAAAAAAAAAAAAAAAAATCAAATTTATAACTAAACGTAGCTATCTAAATTGGTATTAATTTTATACATTCATATTTGTTGATATCAAAAGTGTATATATAATTACAGGACTCGGATACTAATGCAAGACCATTGCAACCAATCTATGATCGAAAAACACAACTCCAAAGGCCTAAGGAAAGTGAAGTTTGACAAGAACGAATTTTAGTTCGCCATTTAGGCTATCTTGTCAATCCCTACTCTTCATATTTGTATTTTGTTGTTTATATCAATATTTCGTACCCTTGAATAATGTTTCAATTTTGAATTATACTAAAAATAAACCTAGTTCTTGAAACATTTATCTAAATAGTTAAATTTTCTTTTATGTTTTTCTTAAATTTGTGAGTTTTTTCTAAATATTTTCATTTTAAAATTCAGTCTCGAAGACACTCAGAAGTTCAAATTTAAAAAGAAAAATCAGGTTTTAAATTTCTTATCGAGCTCGGGAGTTACATGATACCCCATCTTCCTTTCTAGCACAACAAAATAAATTTAAAGTTTCATTCATCTCAAAATCTCATTTTAATGGAAATTTTAATAATTTTTTTACATCGTACATAGTATTACCGTCCAAATAATCCTATTACAATCCTAATTTAATCTATTCTAACCACCTAAAGCAAGATATGCTCGCATGATAGTATGTCTTAGCTATCCCTGTAAGTACTTTGAATAACTTATATGGGGTTGATATGTGCCTTCAAGTTTTCATTTGCTATGAACTCCAATTTTTCTTAAATTTCTCTAATGGATCCCAATTCAGGGTGATTATCAAACTTAGGGTGAAAAAAATAGAGAAATGGGTGTCAAATAAGGTGAAAAACGAGCCTATACGCCTCCACATATGGATGGAAAGGAGGATACGCACGTAGCCACATACGAGTACGTCAAGCACCTAGAGGAGGAGTACTCATGCTCTTAACTTGACATTGGTGCACGGCTACTCGGTTTGGTCTACGGCTATGGGTTCGAGCCTCTCATGATTTGGTCTACGACTACTCGTTTCGATCTAGTTTGACATTTTTCTTTTTTCATATTTTTTAATAATCGACACGTGTCCTCCACTCGACCAACATGTATGCTCCATTTGGACTTACTTTCTTCCCAATTTCATAACTTTTTTACTTAACTTGATTCAATTGGGTTCTTTCCCAAAAAAATTGTTTCATTTTAAATATAACAAAAATGCTCTCAAACTTCTATCCAATATAATAAAAATGTTTTTATTATAGAATATATCTTAAAATTTATGATATTCATATCAAATACAAAATAAAAATAACTTTCCAACTTAATGGGAAACGAAAGTATAATCAATATTCATGTTTTGCAGCGTCATGATTTGATTCGAAGTTGAATCTTTCGATCGTTGAGAGGTTGCAAAGGCCTTGCATTAGTGTCTGAATCCTGCATAGATATAAACCAATTTAGACCATAGTATATATCCTAAAAGTTTAGTTTTCTTTTTTTAGAATATAAAGTCACTAATATGGGAGGAAGGAATTTTATCGTACAACAAAAAAGAGCTCTAAATCTAATCATTTTAAATTTATAATGCTAGGATAAATGAACTAAGTACGCAATACCTAATTACAAAATTAAAAAATAAATATATCTGAATATGAAAATATTTGAATAGAAATTCGAGAGGATCAAATAAAAGTTCAAATGCGTGCTAAGAACTAAATGGTCAATTAACATAATTATATTACTTACATCATGAACAGCCACTCGAAGCAACTTCACTTGTTCAGGTGAAACTGTCCTAATCTGAAAAAAAACGTATAAAAATGATTTAAGCATTAAAGAAATGTAACTTTGGAAAAAAAAATATATATGATGATCATCTAACTTGAAAAAAAAATTACCTTTCTAACTATGGTCCAAAGTACATTTTGAGAACACGGTGGAACGGTTAGAGAGCCAATATATCGATAATATAAACTGCTTAGCATCTCTAATTGTGACGGATCAGCCAAATCAATTGCTTTATCTTCTCGTGTATCGGAAACTTCTTCCAGATACTCTTCCATCTGAGAAAAAAACAAAAAGTGTTAAATTTAGAACATAACAATTTTAATGATTCTCATCTTCAAAAATTGAGATTTGAAAATTTACCTTAGACAAGAAATAGTCAGGTCGTCCAATTTTATAGAGAACACCAATGACAGCAACACTTCCGGTTGGGCTTTGGTGCACCAAATGAGCTTCTAAAGCAAATCTTCTTCCATTGATTGTATGCTCAGAGGGCGAATGCCAATGGAATTGCTTAAGAAAGTATCGAGTTCCATTAACTTCCATATAGCCAGCCCCTTCTCCCCATTTCAACTGCAATAACCATCACAATCCATACTCAAAAGGGTTTTCTTTAAACATAATTATAAGCAAAGTTGATATATAATAGTTACCATAATATCATGGCCTCGGTTCTTAAGAGTTGCATTACAAGGCTTATACTCGGTCTTGAGGTTCGTAAAATGGGGTACAATTCGAACTCGCTCGTGCAATAGATCAATGGGAGATTGCATTAGCCCAGCCTTGCAGCTATGCCACTCTCTCTTAAGATCTCCCCAATGGGAAGGTCCTCTCTTTCCCTCTTCATTATAATCAAACTCCTTCTGATCCTCTGCATGCAATATCAAACAAACATTTAAATATTATACAACAAAGCTCATATCCTAATAAAGTATATGACACAATAGGTTGCCTACCAACTTCTTGAGACATTGCACGCCATGAAACCAAAAGGAAGGCACACAAAAATGTGCAAAACAACGCATGAAAAGAGAGCTTCTTCATCTTAAAAGCTTTGATTCCTTCGTTAAATATTTGTTTGTATTTCAGAGCCAAAAAATTGGGTATTTAAAGGCACAAAGTTGAAGTATGAACACATGGAAATCAGAAGCTTCTGCGTTCCTTCCACCCTCAAGTTCAACTAAGTTTGAAAAAGAGGAGAAAGGCAATAAATTCATAAATAATTAATGGATATTGGAAACAAAGCGCTGCCGTACGGTTTGTTTTATGCATGTAAACAGGGTGGTCCTTTGTTGAGAGTCTTCTAAAATTGAGGTGAAAAGATATCAATGAAATGTTGTGGTGCATATAAGATTGAGAATGGGTATCAAATGAAGTGGACAAACAAAGATCACCCACACGTTTATAAGTGACGCTCTTGCAAATAAGGTTGCAAAAATAGATCCATGTACTTTCAAAAAAAAACCTTCAACTAATTATTATTTCTCTTTCGTTGTTCTACGACGTGGGGTCATAAGTAATTGGGTCGGGCTATGCAAACACATACAACTCATGCTCTAAGGATTTACGGTTTAAACTATCATTTGCTCAAGCTTCAAATTCTAAGATGCCACAATACTCAACAAAATTAGGATAGTAGTTAATTTCACAACAATAATAGCTTCCTTTATGAATATCCTTTTTAACTACTAATTGAGTCTTGAACCTTCTTTTCACATTTTGTACCGCCTTGATTCTAAACACCCATTTGTTCAATAAGGCTCTCTTTCTTTAGGTAACTCAGTCAATACCAATGTATTATCTTTTTTAAGTGAGCTCATCTCATCCCAATTTTGAGATCTTAACCTACTAAAAACTAGTTAGGAAGGCAGGCATCATCCTATAAATAGTCACACAGGCTTTAGGAACACTCGTATGGATTGTTAGAACGTGTTAGCAATCTAATTTTAGGCCTATCTTTCAACATTTTAACTGTCAACTAATTTTAGGCCTATCTTACCTTCTTTCTAGGATTGATCCATTTTTTGAAACCTATAAATATAGAGGGGAAGGAAAAGAGAAGTCACGAATAAAAAGGGACAAAAGGAGGGGGAATTTAGATAGCAAGGAAACAAAATGAAGTCCTTCCTAATATGTTTAGCTTTAATTAGCATGGTGGTGACGAGCCCGGAAGTATCAGCAGATAAGAAATTTCTTAAATTTTCAGAATGTCATCACCCTAACCCACCTCCACATTGTTCCCTTGGAAATAGGGGCTCTATACCTGTTCCCGCTAATCCCTATAATCGAGGATGCTCTGCTATCAATCGTTGTCGAGAAGGATGATGATTTTAATCGATATTTAACGTTATTTTCTTCTTTAATATTTGAAGGAAAAATGAATGAAGAGTGTTTATGCTTACATTTCATGAATCATATATGTAATATCGAGTTCAAATGAGGCCATTCAATAAAGAGTTTTATTTTTCAGATCGAAAGACAATTTAATTTTTGGACAAATTAATTTATACCCTTGAAATTTGGCTGTTATGTCAAAGTTAACTTCTAATAATCTTTGGTCGTCGAATTTCTTTCGATAAAACATTATATATTAATTAATGCTTTGAAATAATTGTTTATGAATTCATTGCCTTTCTCCTCTTTTTCAAACTTAGTTGAACTTGAGGGTGGAAGGAACGCAGAAGCTTCTGATTTCCATGTGTTCATACTTCAACTTTGTGCCATTAAATACCCAATTTTTTGGCTCTGAAATACAAACAAATATTTAACGAAGGAATCAAAGCTTTTAAGATGAAGAAGCTCTCTTTTCATGCGTTGTTTTGCACATTTTTGTGTGCCTTCCTTTTGGTTTCATGGCGTGCAATGTCTCAAGAAGTTGGTAGGCAACCTATTGTGTCATATACTTTATTAGGATATGAGCTTTGTTGTATAATATTTAAATGTTTGTTTGATATTGCATGCAGAGGATCAGAAGGAGTTTGATTATAATGAAGAGGGAAAGAGAGGACCTTCCCATTGGGGAGATCTTAAGAGAGAGTGGCATAGCTGCAAGGCTGGGCTAATGCAATCTCCCATTGATCTATTGCACGAGCGAGTTCGAATTGTACCCCATTTTACGAACCTCAAGACCGAGTATAAGCCTTGTAATGCAACTCTTAAGAACCGAGGCCATGATATTATGGTAACTATTATAATATCAACTTTGCTTATAATTATGTTTAAAGAAAACCCTTTTGAGTATGGATTGTGATGGTTATTGCAGTTGAAATGGGGAGAAGGGGCTGGCTATATGGAAGTTAATGGAACTCGATACTTTCTTAAGCAATTCCATTGGCATTCGCCCTCTGAGCATACAATCAATGGAAGAAGATTTGCTTTAGAAGCTCATTTGGTGCACCAAAGCCCAACCGGAAGTGTTGCTGTCATTGGTGTTCTCTATAAAATTGGACGACCTGACTATTTCTTGTCTAAGGTAAATTTTCAAATCTCAATTTTTGAAGATGAGAATCATTAAAATTGTTATGTTCTAAATTTAAACATTTTTTTTTTTCTCAGATGGAAGAGCATCTGGAAGAAGTTTCCGATACACAAGAAGATAAAGCAATTGATTTGGCTGATCCGTCACAATTAGAGATGCTAAGCAGTTTATATTATCGATATATTGGCTCTCTAACCGTTCCACCGTGTTCTCAAAATGTACTTTGGACCATAGTCAGAAAGGTAATTTTTGTTTCAAGTTAGATGATCATCATATATTTTTTTTTTTCCAAAGTTACATTTCTTTAATGCTTAAATCATTTTTATACGTTTTTTTTCAGATTAGGACAGTTTCACCTGAACAAGTGAAGTTGCTTCGAGTGGCGGTTCATGATGTAAGTAATATAATTATGTTAATTGACAATTTAGTTCTTAGCACGCATTTGAACTTTTATTTGATCCTCTCGAATTTCTATTCAAATATTTTCATATTCAGATATATTTATTTTTTAATTTTGTAATTAGGTATTGCGTACTTAGTTCATTTATGGGAGCATTATAATATTTAAAATGATTAGATTTAGAGCTCTTTTTTTGTTGCATGATAAAATTCCTTCCTCCCATATTAGTGACTTTATATTCTAAAAAAAGAAAACTAAACTTTTAGGATATATACTAGGGTCTAAATTGGTTTATATCTATGCAGGATTCGGACACTAATGCAAGGCCTTTGCAACCTCTCAACGATCGAAAGATTCAACTTCGAGTCAAATCATGACGCTGCAAAACATGAATATTGATTATACTTTCGTTTCCCGTTAAGTTGGAAAGTTATTTTTATTTTGTATTTGATATGAATATCATAAATTTATGATATATTCTATAATAAAAACATTTTTGTTATATTGGTTATTAGATGTTAATGGATTGTACTATTTTGAATAGTTATAGTACACATAATCACTTATTGTGATTGGAGTGTTTTTTTGTAGACGGTAATCACTTACGGTAATATGATTTAAAATACAAGACTTCATGCATTTTGTATATTACGAGAACGAATTTTTTTCGTTGATTTATGATAGCATGAACGTGAGCTAACCCTTAGTCAAGCCTAGAAGGAGTGTAACGAGCCCACCTCGTGGGTTGATGCACACGAACGATGTAATACCTGAGCCCTAACGAGAAGTAATTCTAAATTTTTTCTTTTAAAATTCAAACATGTGAGAAATTATTGAGAGCCTTAGAACCAAATTCGAAGATGAGATGAAGGGAAAATGCTTATAAATTAGAAGGAACCTAGAAAAATATAAAAGAAAATAGTGAATAAATGGTCAAAGTCAACTGGAGAGACGTATTTTGGTCATTTTAGCCCCCTTTCCTAATTGGTGATATGTATGTGAATTATTTGTCGGATTAGGAAGGTGAAAGGTAAAAGAAAGAAAGAAAAGGCAAGAAATAGGGAAGAGACAAAAAATGTAACGACATCAAGCTTGTTATACCAAGCTCGAGGGGTCTGCTTTCATCCGTATAATGTCTTTCTCAGCTTGTATACCTTTGTTTCTTTGTCTATTTTTTATGAGTCCCTTTGGTTGTGCTACTTTTCTTGTAAATCTCTATTAAGGATACTGACTTGACATCAAATTGATAAACAAGTCACCGTAATTTTGTTATTAATGCTAGACTAATTCTTGTCGTTTCAAAGCAATCTACTGGAGAGAAACTTTCTTCAAAATATATACCTTGTTGTCACGCATATCATTTTGCCACAAAACGAGCCTTATGCTTTTGTATGCTTCCATGTCAACCATTTTCCATTTTTTTTCAATTGTCTGCATCTCAAAATACCATGGCTTTCTGTCACTATTCTTTTTTAGTTGCTTCTTCACAACGGTTTGAAGCAGAGCAAATTGACCTGATGCATATATATCAGCTAAAAACTTGTACTTCCTTGACGATGTCTCATTCAAAGATTCTCCAAGAGAAATGTTGTTTAGTGATACTGAAGTTGATAATTTGACAAATTATGTGTTGCTGTAGAGGCTCTAGAAGATGCACTAAAGTTGACTCTTGCTTTTCATTTGGAGAAACTTCAACCGGAATTTCTTGTTGCCATGTTCTTTAATCCAATCTCAACTTGCCTTTTCATCAAATTTTACCTTCATCTTAACCTAAATCTTTTCATTAATAGAGTTTATAATTTATATGCTTTTGATTGAGTACAATTACCAAATAAAATGTATTTTTTTTTTTAGATTTTTCATCAAGTTTTTGATGAATTTGAGGATTTTTGAAAGCACGAGCAACACAACCAAAGACTTGTAAACGACTTACAGATTGTTTCTTTCATGTCATGCTTCATAAGGAGTTCGATTCATGACAACCTTGATTGATGATAGATTTAAGAGATAAATAGATGTTGCTACAACTTCTACCCAAAATTGATTTGAAAGTCTCGTTCCTTGTAACATACTTCTTGTCATCTCCGCACTAGTTTGAATTTTTTTGTTAAGCATTCCATTTTGTTTCCATAGCTTTAAAATTCGGGAACTTCTTAAAAATTTCTGACTATTGTTGTAATAAGTATACGTTGCTTGTAAAATATACTCTCACGGAAGAATTTAGTTTGCATGGACCCACATAAATAAGCATGAATCAGTTTAGATAATTTGAAGCTCTTTTATCTTTTCCAATCGGAAAGGACTTAGTTTCTTTGTCATGAATGCATCCTTCACATAAACTAATTGAATCAATTCTTGGTAATCTAAAAACCATGCTTCTGTCCTTGTGTACTTTCAGGCCCTTCGTAAGAAGATGCTCATATCTCAGATGTCATAGTGCCAAGTCGTCTTTTGTACTAGCAGCAAGAGAAAAATTCCCGATGTTATAAACATCTAAAGAAAACATCTTATTTGAAGTCATGACAATTTGAACTTTATGACCTGATTTCTTATTTGTAATAATACATTTATTGTCATCAAATTAACGGAATGTTCTCTAGTCATCAATTGTTCAACACCCAATAAATTGTACCCTAAATCAGACAAAAATTGGATATGATCTAACATTTTTACCTTACCCAAGACTGGTTTTGGGTTAATATCAATACAAGCCATAAAAAGTTTTTCTTCTTCTTCTTCATTTTTTGATGCAATACTCATTTGCTGATTTTTGTACCAACAAGATGCTCATTTCTTATGTTACTTTGCTCATTGGAATGCCCGTGTCCATCATTTCTCCCTACCCATGTTACCTCCACCATCATAACTGCGGTGAAATCCTCCTCTTCCACGTTCTCTACTTGCTAAACAAATATTTTTCTCCTTGGTTGTTGGCTGTCTCCTTCACTTGAAATGTCTTTTTTTTCATTCTTTTCTAATGATATATTGATTCTTGACTCATGAGCTTGAAGCGAGCTCATCAGTTCATCAACGGAGAGTATTGATGGTTCTTTAGCTTCTTGTATTTAAGCTAACACATGGTCAAACTTTGGAGTTAAGCTTCTCAACATCTTTGCAACAATTGTTTCATCTGAAATTTTCTCTCCATGACACACATCTGACTGACTATTGTTATTTCTCTTGACAAAAAAATCATCAATTGATCCATCATTCATCATGTGCAAAGTTTCAAAATCACGTCATAGAGATTGCAATTTCATTGTTATAATCTTTGAATATTCTTAAAACTTTGCAGAATTGATCATGTTTGCTTTGATGTGGTGGTTATTGCAATTCTTGAAAAGATAGTCTCATAAATTGCTTCTTGAATAATGAACAAAGCATTAACGTCCTTTTTCTTTGTTTCTCTTAGTCTTCCATCTCCTTCTATTGTGAGTTCTAATACATCAATAAACTCATACTCCGTCATCACCCATAGCTCCTGCGCTCTAAGTAAGGTCTTCATCATGATGCTATATCACTCAAATTTGGTATAAGCAGTGCAACAGAAGAAAAACTAGCTACTACCATTTTCATATCATGAACAATACAATCACTCTCTCGTTGACAAGAATTTGACTATGATACCAAATTTGTCGGAAACAAAGATGTTGAAAAGAGACCGTAGAAGACATAATGAAATTAACGGCAAATCTTTTATTATTGTATTCCCTCATAGTCAAAACAGTTACAAAGTTCGTTATTATTCAGTTAAACCAATGATTCGTTATTGTAACAGATAGCAACAAACCGATATATATAAGCTTCTACCTAACTAAAAACCAAAATTTTTAAAAATTCTATTAAACAATGGGCCATAAACAAATTCATAAGTTTAGAAAACTACTACTAACATCCTCAAACAATCAAAACATTGAATCACAACTCAAGCATCCACCTCGACCCATCAATCCATTCACATGAATAGGTCTTATCGGCCTAATAGGTTGCAACAACTCAAGCATCCACCTCGACCCATCAATCCATTCACATGAATAGGTCTTATCGGCCTAATAGGTTGCAACAGTTTGACACAATATCTACCACTTAAAAGTGTGAATAAATCTGAAAATATTTTTACTCAAAGTAAACAATACAAAGTTAAAATGAGAAATAGAATTGGGATTAAGGTTCGATCTTTATTGATATTCACAACGTTTTAAATAGGATATAAGATACTAACTAATACCTACAAATAAGGAAAATATTAACTAAATCTTGAGAATAAAACAAAATATACTACTAATCAAATGAAAAATATTACTGAATATCTACTTATATTTCATAGCTAATATATTCTACGAATATTAACTGATTAGTAATATCTTGACTAATTCAAACTATCAATAAATTGTACTAAATTCTGACCCAGTTACCTATTTTTGAACACATCTTTATCTACATTAGACTAGCTGATGGATATGAACAGTGGTGCTGGTGTGTACTTTCCACATAATTTTCCTCTACCAGATGTTACCTTGAATACACACCAACCTGTCCTTCCAGTTAGTAAAGATAGCATGCCGGTTAATGGTATATTTCTGACTTTCACAGCTTCTCTTAACTTCAGGACATAACTAAAGGGGCAAGGATAAAGAGTTGATATTAGAAGCCTCTTAACAATTATAGATATAAGTGGCTCTTAATTCCAGGTGTATATAATGCAAGTATCCATTAGCGTAGCCTATATCTATAGTAGTCTGGTTGGGTAGTTTAGAACAGATATATGAGATCTCATATCGGTTAGAGAGGAGAACGAAACATTTTTTATAAGGGTGTGAAAACTTCTCACTATCATACGCGTTTTAAAAACCTTGAGGGGAAGTCTGAAAGGGAAAGCTCAAAAAGGACAATATTTGCTAGCGGTGGACTTGAGTCGTTACATATGGTATCAGAGCCAGACACGAGGGTATGCCAGCGAGGGAGATGGATTGTGAGATCTCACATCGGTAGGAGAGAAGAACGAAACAATTTTTTATAAGGGTGTGGAAACTTCTTTTAATGAAAGTTTTTATATACTATATTTTCAAATGCTTGAAAGTCATTTCAAATCGATCTTATTGTGAATGTTTGACAAACAAAGTATTCTAATCCTACCTATAAAGCTCGATGCTTGTAGATATGTTCTTTATCAAATTCAATTCTTGTAGATACTTTCAGCAAAATGTTTGTGGGATTAAATAAGAGTACCGAAACATTTTGAAGCATTTTATATCGTGGTCATATTTACTCGATAAATATGTGATGAACAGTTCATGAACACTTTGAAGTTGATGCTATTTCTTAGTAAACACGATTGAATTTATGTGGATCAAACAATGAGCTAAATATTTTTCACCCACTTCATTTGAAAGTTCTAAAAACGAATTAACAGTAAAAAACAAAGACTGTCGGGCTATGCTTTGTTTTGTTTTTTCCTGTTTTGGAAAAGAACAATCGGCTTAAAATAGACTCTGCTGAATAGGCATATCATATTGTCTCTATCCTCTTAAGGTTCACTGGATTTAGTAAGTTGTAATCATAGTAATATATTATTGAGGAATACGTATTCGTGTTATCGAAAGATTTTATGCGATCATTTCTAGTATGGAATGATTCAATCAACGAAAAAAATACTTTTTTGCGGTAAGTATTCTTGTAATAGTTCAAGTCTACCGTTAGTAAATATTGTCTACTTTGGCTATGTCGTGTTACCACTGTTCTCCTCTCCAACCAATGTAGGATCTTACAATCAACCCTCCACAGGCACACGACTCGGTATTTGACTTTGATACACCATTTGTAATAGCCCAACCCAATGTTAGTAAATATTGTCAATTTTGGGCCGTTATATATCGTCATCAGTCTCACGGTTTTACAACGTGTCTACTAAAAAGAGGTTTTCATGTCTTATTTTCTTATTCGATTGGCATGGAATCTAAATGATTCAATCAATTATAAAATTTTCTTTTAGAAAATATTAAAAAAAATCCTTTTTGGGAAAAAGATAAGAGATAAAAAGGAATGAACAATATTGCAACCGAAGTGGGAGATGGCCCATGAAGTGGTTTGTAAAAGTGAAAGAGAGCTCAATTTTTTAGAACAAAAAATGGTTCCTTTTCATTACAAGACACCAACTAGAGAGTGGAGGAGACCCAAGAGAGTGGATGCTTTTAACTCCTTTCGAGAAACTCCACCATTTTTAGCTTAGATTCCTTTATGGATTTTATAATGTCAAGAATGAGATCATTTGATTTGATGTCAAAAATTTTATATAAAACTTCAAACAAAAATTATATAAATATAATAATCTATCAACTTAAAGCATTAAAACGGTGAAATATCACGTCGGTTGGAGGATGAATGAAATATTAATTATAAAAGTGTGGAAATCTCTTCCTAGCCGATGCATTAATGAGATTGACGGTAATACGTAACAAGCCAAAGCGGACAATATCTACTAGTAGTGGACTTGAGTTCTTACAAATGAAAGCATTGTGTCAACGAGAACGCTAGGTGTCATGGTCATGCTTGTCCAAGGCATGTCCCCCATGGCCGCATGTCCGTGACACGCTGAAACCTTTGTCCTGTACTACTTTATTGTTTTCTTTTACTGCTTTCATGTTGTATTATTTATTTCTTGTTTTCTTTAAGAGTACGATGTTTCAGTGATGTTGTGAATGTTTGATTAATCCACCACACCTAAATAGTGTGAAAGTTATCTTATTTATAATCAAATGAATTACAAGGATATGGAAATAGTAATAAATGGAAATAACAATAAATGGA
>NW_019272055.1:353969-361142 GCF_002738345.1 Cucurbita maxima
ATTTATGTAAGCGAAATAATGAATTGTTGAGTCATATTGCAACTATAACATTTTCGGTTGAGATCCCAGTCTCCAAGTGGACTCTCTTAGGTGCTCGCGACTTTAGCTTTTTAGAGAATCTCGCTCTTGTGTTGTGGGACTGGTAGCTCGGTAGTCCATCAAGTGGGTTTGTTTATTCTTCGAGTTTAAGTGTCTTCTTGAACAGTTATAGTAATCCATAAGCAAAAGATGTACTTTGTGTAGGAGACTAGAGTTCATGAGTATTTTTGAAACATTAGACTTCTAATCACAGATATTCAAGACCTCTAGTTAGGCAAGGAGGGTCAAAATGACCCATTTACCCATGGAGATTGACTTTGACCAATTTTCCCAATTTTTCACTATTATATTTTATATTTTTATTAATACTGTTTTAGCCATTGAAACTCTCTAAAGCTTTTACTTTCCTCCATAAAACCAAAAAAGGTCAAATGCTCAAATCCCTCTCGCCCTCTCCCTCTCACTCCTCTGTCACAATTTGCCAATTCCCATGTTCTTGACCTTTCCCAGTTGAACCATTTTGAATTTTCTCTTACCCATTTCCATTTCTTCACAAAAAATTCCTTATCCTCTTCATACTCTCCACACTATGCTCTCTTCTCCCCTCGCCCTCCCATTCCCACCTGGGTTCACTTAGATTTTTCCGCCCCTACATCTCTATTTCACCATGAATTCCACATGGAAGAAGCTCAAACTAGCTCTCGGCTTCAATATGTGCCTCTATACCCCTCCAAATCCCCCCGATTCCTTGCCTTCCATGCCTTCCATGCCTTCTAGGTTCTCCGACGCCGCCGCGCCGTCTAATTTGCTTTCTCAGGCCAGTTTTAGCTCCGATTGCCACCCGCCGACGACACCCACTTCGTCCTCTTCCGGTCTCCGCCTCTCCAAATCCTCAACCAGATCCTCCAAGGTTTGTTAGGGATCTTTCTTTATTTGGGGTTCGCCCCTTTTGCTAGCTTCTTGATTCTCTGCTGCTGTTTATCTTATTTTTTTTGGTGGGTTAAATTCAGTATATGATTATGATCTTAAGATTGTTGGATACGAGTAGTAAATGAAATGATTGGAATATCCTTCTCTGTTCATAAGCAATTGATTCAGAAAGTAATACACTGTGCTGCTGTTCTGTACCACTTTCAATGTCTATGAGTTGTAATGTTACTTTCAAATACATGGATTTATGTGGAGGATGGTAAAGTGGAGTAGTCCCTTCAAGGACCATTAAGCCTTTGGCTTATTAGTGAAGTAACTCTGTTCTCTGCCTTTACTTTTCAAGCCTCCCCTGAAGAGAGAAAAGTGGTTTGCACTGTCAACACCATCACCCTTTCCCTTTTGCTTCCCAGTGGTGATTTATTAAAAGCCTGTGCCCCACCCCACCTTCATTCTATGACTTCCAGCAATCACTATAATAAACAAGACATTGGTGAATAGTAAAAAGAATCCAAAGTACATTATTTTTATGTGGCGACCCATAATTTCACTTCTTTTTATGAGCTTATATGGTCTCTTCTTTTTATTTCCTCCTTTTGTTTTATATCCTATATTTGTTGCTGAATTATTCTATCTTTTGGAAAGTTACCCAGTTGACTGTTTGTAGTTTTCCATCATGTCCTCCTCTATTACCTATTATTGACTTTTTGCCTTTTCTTTTGCTTGGAAGATTTACTATTGAGTCTTACGGTGGTTATGTGAGATCTCATATCGGTTGGGGAGGAGAACGAAACATTCTTTATAAGGGTGTGGAAACCTCTCCCTAGTAGATGCGTTTTAAAATCTTGAGGGGAAACCCGAAAGGGAAAGCCCAAAGAGGACAATATCTGCTAGCGATGGACTTAGGCGGTTACAGCCACACACTGGATAATGTGCCAGCGAGGAGGCTGAGCCCCGAACGGGGGTGGACATGAGGTGGTGTGCTAGCAAGGTCCCACATCGATTGGAGAAGGGAACGAGTGCCAGCGAGGACGTTGGGTTCTGAAGGGGGGTGGATTGTGAGATCCCACATCGGTGAAACATTTTTATAAGGGTGTGGAAACCTCTTCCTAACAGATGCATTTTCAAAACCTTAAGGGGAACCCCGAAAGGGAAAGCCCAAAGAGGATAATGTCTGGTAGCAGTGGACTTGGGTTGTTACAAATGGTATCAGAGCCAGACACCGGACAATGTGCCAACGAGGAGGCTAAGCCTCAAAGGGGGTGAACATGAGGTGGTGTGCCAGCAAAGATGCTGGGCCCCAAAGGGGATGGATTGTGAGATTCCACGTCAGTTGGGGAGGAGAATGAAGTATTCTTTATAAGGGAGTGGAAGTTTCTCTTTAGCAGACGCATTTTAAAAACCTTGAGGGATAGCCCGAAAGGGAAAGCCCAAAGAGTACAATATCTACTGGTAGTGAGGTTAGGTTGTTACATGTTATGATAGTGTTTTCCTATGGATCTTGAAATTTGTGTACTCTGGTTGGGAGGTTTTTGTGATATTACCTATTCTTTTGATACATGGTCTTGACAGATGAGATTGCACTATGCAAAAAGACACAGTCTAATCACGTTGCCTTCTAAAGTTTCTTCTGAAATTTCACCTTCTTTCTCTCTCTCACGAATAAGGGGGAAGGGAAAAGGTAAGTTGAAAATACCCTTTGGGTGAAACACGATAAAACCAAAAGTTAATGCTAAAAGTAGCTGCAGATAATGAGTTTTCAAGCAAATTGCCCTTTTCATTTTTCTTTTGTCTTAGCTTAAAGCATAACTGAATGGTTTGAGATAGGAATGGTTTGTTTTGGCCCGTTACGTATCGTTGTCAGCCTCATGATTTTAAAACGCATCTACTAGAGAGAGATTTTCACACCCTTATAATGAATGTTTCGTTCCCCTCTCCAACCGATGTGGAATCTCACAATCCACCTCCCTTGGGTGCCAGCATCCTCGCTAGTACACAGCCTGGTGTCGGTTGGGGAGGAGAACGAAACATTCCTTATAAGGGTTTGGAAATCTCTCTCTAGCATACGCGTTTTAAAAACATTGAAGGGAAGCCTAAAAGGGAAAACCCAAAAAGGATAATATCGGCTAGTGGTGGGCTTGGGCCGTTACGCTATGTTTTTTGTAGCAATCCCGTTGGAGTTTTTGGTTATTTTTATTCTCATCCTTTGATCATTTCCAAATTGCAGAGTACATGTGCAATTTGTCTGACTGCTATGAAGCCAGGGAAGGGCCATGCTATCTTCACTGCTGAGTGTTCCCACTCGTTTCATTTCCATTGCATCACTTCAAATGTTAAGCATGGAAACCAAATTTGCCCAGTTTGCAGAGCCAAATGGAAAGAGATTCCTCTCCAAAGCCCTGCATCTGATCTTCCCAATGGAATGATGAGAATCAACCAAATTGATTGGTCTCGAGATGACTCGTGGATGACCGTTTTAAGAAGGGTCCGTCCCGCACCAATCGATGCGCCTAGGCTGATAGCCTCTCAGTCTCATGGACCTGAGCCAGATCTGTTTGATGATGATGAAGTCCTAGATCATCAGCCTGTTATCCCTGATGAAGGAACACCTTTTGTAGATGCTGTTGATAGTTCTATTGGAATAATTGAGGTTAAGACATATCCTGAAGTTTCCGCTGTTGCTCGATCTGCAGTTCACGATAATTTCACTGTATTAGTGCATATCAAGGCTAGTCTTACGAGTCAGAGCCAATGTTGTCGTGAAACTCAGATCCCTTTTCCTCTGTCTCGAAGTTCTCGTGCTCCAGTCGACCTTGTTACAGTGCTTGATATCAGTGGGAGCATGGCTGGTACTAAGCTTGCATTGCTAAAACGAGCAATGGGCTTTGTTATACAGAACCTCGGCCCCTCGGATCGACTTTCAGTAATATCATTCTCCTCTACAGCACGACGCGTCTTTTCTCTTCGTCGGATGACTGAGAGTGGACAACAACAGGCATTACAAGCTATTAATTCTTTGGTTTCAAATGGTGGAACAAACATTGTTGATGGCTTAAAGAAAGGGACCAAAGTATTATTGGATAGGAAGTGGAAGAATCCTGTTTGTAGCATTATGCTACTTTCAGATGGTCAGGATACATATACTTTCGGCATGGGTAGTTCACGTTCCGAAACCGACTATCTGTCGCTTCTACCAGTAGCAATCCGCCGCAATAACAACACAGCGTTGCAGATACCAGTGCATTCATTTGGGTTTGGCACCGACCATGATGCTACAGCAATGCACGCTATCTCCGAGATTTCAGGGGGGACGTTTTCCTTTGTCGAAGCAGAAGCTACAATCCAGGACGCATTTGCTCAGTGCATTGGAGGGCTCTTGAGTGTTGTTGTGCAAGAGCTTCAAGTTAGAATTGAATGTGTTCATCCTAGTTTGCAGCTCGGTTCATTGAAAGCAGGAAATTACCAACCAAACATCGATGCAGACTCGAGAATTGGCACTATAAATGTGGGAGACTTGTATGCTGAAGAAGAACGAGACTTTCTGGTGACAATTAATGTACCTTATGGCGATTCTATTGATGAGATGTCATTGCTCAAAGTCAAATGTGCATACCGAAAGCCAATCGCAAACGAAACAGTGACGTTAGAAGACATTGAAGAAGTGAAGATAAAAAGGCCAAATGCTATTGGAGAACAATCTGTGTCGATAGAAGTCGACAGGCAACGCAATCGTGTACACGCCCTCGAGTCAATGGCCAGGGCTAGAGTTGTGGCTGAACGTGGTGATTTGGCCAGTGCAGTCTCTATCTTGGAGAGCTGTTATAGAGCAGTATCAGAAACTATCTCAGGACAAGCTGGCGATCATTTGTGCACAGCACTTTGTGCCGAGCTAAAGGAGATGAAGGAAAGAATGGAAAACCGACGCATCTACGAGGCATCAGGAAGGGCGTATGTTCTATCAGGACTAAGCTCACATTCATGGCAGCGAGCCACGGCTCGTGGCGATTCAACACACAACACAAGCCTTGTGCAAGCTTACCAAACCCCATCAATGGTAGACATGTTGACACGGTCTCAAACCATGATATTAGGGAACCCAACACCACGGCCCCAAAGAACACTCCGTCCTACCATGACGTTTCCTGCACGAACTCGTCAACGGTAAACAACGGTACGATCTGAAACTTCATCCTGCCTGCCTTTTTGCTCTTTTTTTTTTCCTTTTGTGTTCTGTTATTCATCCTTTGGTGGGTATACTTGCTTGTTGTAAGTTGTAAATGAAAAAGAATTGGGGGTGAAATATGTAATGTTTGGAGAGATTGGTTTACTCTTAAGTGTGATTTTGGTCGGTGGTATAGAAGTGAATTATGGGGATAAGTGTAATGAGTTTATCACTATGGTATAATACTGCTCCTAATTCTTTTCCAAGTCTTGGTATCACATCGGTTCGGTAATGTCGTCATCTGCACAACGATATCTTATCTTTACTGAAAAAGAAGTAACACATGGCTTGAGTATTTAAAATTACTTAGTAAGTAACCCCATTGTTGGGGTCGGGAGGAAAACAGATGCAATTATGGTGAGACATCCTTTAGTAGAATATTATGACCTTTGTCTCTACTTTCAGTTCGGGCAGAGTTTGATGAGTAGTATTTCTTTACACACGCACACATGGGCACACCAAGCACGCTCGTATACGTACCCTAGGGTTGCTTATTGTGCTCGAATACACTCACGCTATCGGAAGCCATGGAGGAAAGGAGCGCACATAATATTGTAGTGTAACATGAAAGGATCTTGATGCTCGTGACATATAAAATGCATGAGATCCTGATAACTTTAAATCATGGTATACAGTTATGATGCAACTCGTACATCTATTCTTTTTATGACATAACGACCTCATGAGACATACATACATAATACTTGTCATATCTTTCGTGATTGGCATAAATGTTAACATAGTTACATAGCATGACATGAAGGTCATGCATCATACAATAATAATATCATCATAGCTTTATAACTTAATGTAAACGGATGCATAACATAACTTGTAACGGGACATAATATAGCACATATCAAACAATCATAAAACATGATACGTGCAAGGGTCACAAGGCACGCATCGTTCATATAGCAAATAAGTCATCCAACTAAGCAAACAGCGAATCCACTTACTTGGTCTAAGCTGAAATCGTTATACTTCCTTGATGCTAGTTTACAAGTGCTCTTTAAAATCTAGTTCCACCTAAGGGGTTCCACAACCCTAAGGTAGAATTCTATTATAGAAATTGACTCAAACTAATTTAAATTAGTTAAAAAAGTAGTCATATTAATCTTAAATGTCTTGAAAGTGCCAAAAATGCTTCATGTAGAGTAAAAAATGGTTGGAAAAGATCTGAACATATCAAACCCAAGCCAGATTAGCTGACCTCAAAAGGGTCCAAAAATATCAAACCTAAGCGAGATCAATCGAGAGGCCGAGATGAATCCATCAAAAAATGTATTCCTCAAACCACCTACTTTCTCAATCTAACCAATATGGGGACTACATTTTTTTTTTTTTTTCCTTCTTTCTAATTTCGTATTGTTACATCAAATTTTGAAGTTTAGGAATGGGTCCTTACAAATGATATCATCGTGGTACCTCTCCTAGTAAGATGTGGTCTGGAAACAAACCAAGGGAAAAGTTGGTGGACATGTGACACCCGAGTAAAGGAGGAGTTCATGTATGAATCGTTGTCACATTTGAATGAGAAAGTTGTTTAGGATAATTGAAAGTTAGTATCTATACCAACAAGGTTCAACTTTCTTTTCAATGACTTAATCACATAAACTTCATAGTTGCTTTGATTGGAGCAACCCGTGCCCACTCCTCCCCATAGTCGACCTGCAAACCCGACCCAGTCATGTTTTTGACCCACATGCCCACTTTCTTTGGCTCGGCTTGATTTTGACTTGATTTTAGCTCGATCCAGCGCGCTCCAACGGCTCCAAATCAGCTTAGATGACATATTTGGCTCGGATCTTAGTTATTCAAAGTTTTGAGGCTTTTTAATAATGTTTTGGACCATTATGGAGTTGTTTTTTATGTTTTCGGGAGCAATTGGTGTCTGTATGACCTCTGTTTTTTTTGTCAATTCAAGTGTTTTTTTTTTTTTTTTTTTTTTTTTTTTTTTTTTTTTTTTTTTTTTTTTTTTTTTT
>NW_019272055.1:361500-364200 GCF_002738345.1 Cucurbita maxima
TTTTTTTTTTTTTTTTTTTTTTTTTTTTTTTTTTTTTTTTTTTTTTTTTTTTTTTGCTAAAAGATTGAATTAGTTGTCACTATGGGATGAATTAAATTGTATGTCATGCCCTAACTCACATACATAGGTTTATATAGGTGGATTTGGACTTTAAGGAGCGGTCTTGAACCATCTTTAGGACTATTTTGTGACTCAATGCTCAGGCCAACTAAGTGAGTGGTTCTAATGTTGTCTTGGTTGAATGAATTATATTATGTATGATGATGCATGCTCCATGGTTTCTACACGTATCATAATTATGATTGTTATGCTATGTTATACTATGCTTATGCTATGCCACATTAGGCCATGTTATGTTATGTTGTTCTATGTCATGTTTATAAGCTATGCTATAGTGTGACTATGCTATGTTGTTCTATGTCATGTTTATGACTTACGAAATTTATGTTCGCCATGATGTTATGTTGGTCATTTTCCTTCTGGTATCCAGTGTCACGGTCATGCTTGTTCAAGACGTGTTGTCTGTTGCGTGTGTCTGATGTCCTAACCATGCTTGTCTGGGACGTGTTGTCCATGACCGCATGCTCGTTTCAAACTCTTTTACTTGCTTTCATGTTAGATAGAGATTTACTGTTCTTTTTGTGTCAATATGGGCGTGTATGACCGGTCACCAAAATTATGTCTACACCCGTTAAGACTAAAATTTACCAAAATGTATTGTAGGGGATGTGACTAGCTATCAATTCTTCCTACCTAGATTATATGCTATCAAAGTTGTGGTTGTTGACTATTCACTTTTAGCTTATAACATAAATTTTTTTGAAATTGTTTTCAATGCATTTCTTCGCTCATGTTTTCTAACACATTTCTTTCAAATGTGACCCAAAGCTTGATCATACGTCAAGGTTATCTGCGAAATCTGACTTCCATACAATTGACTTATTTTTCGGGTTAAAACAAGTGTCGCACAATCGTTATCTACTGTCACAAGAGTGTGATTGTTACAAGTGATATCATACGAGTCAGCTCCTCGAATTGTAGTACATAGACATGTTTGCTACAAAACAAATGGGCAAGTCTCAGGTTGACCGATTGGTAGAGATTGACGATTAGTTACTCTACCTGAGTAAAGTTCTTGATGGAATTGGACTCATGGAGTCTCGCATGAATGAGATTACCACTAAAGTCGACTGGATAGGAGAATGTCACGATAATGCAGGAGAATGTCGAGCCATCAGGTATCGAATTCGATTTTCAATCTTAAATTGAGTCCTGAGTATGAATCGTTATAATATAGTTGAACGGATTATCACGATTCAAATCTCTCTCGTGGAGTTGAATGGGCAAATAAAAAAAAAAAAAGTAAATAGTGAATAGAGAATGAAATCTAATTGGGTGTGCCTCCACTTACTTCAACTTGAAGGATACCATTTATGACCACAATACGTACGCATTGACTTTTTGCAACCTAACCTCTTTTCATACAACTTTTATAAACTTTATAATTATTTAATTTTATAAATTAAACATGTTTAATTAGTTTGACCCTCAAATAATTGACATATTTTAAGGAAAACCGACCATATTTCACTCTATTATTAATTCAATCACTTGGGAAAGCATGCCATTATTGCTTCATTAAGGATGTTGTTTGGTTGACCAATTGGTTTTATTATTTGTCAAATATATTTGATAAATTATAAATTTACTCTTTAAATTTGGTTTATTGGGTCCTATTTAAATTATATTATTCATCGACCTATTTAATTTAAAAAATCACGTTCCCACTGACACTATGAAAAATCATGAAAAAAAAGAACATGATCTATAGACTCGGAAGCTACATTCTATCCATTAGTCTCATAGCTTCATCCAATCAAACCCCTTTTTCTCCTCGGCCTCAATCTAATGAGCCCACGACTCCAATCTGATCATGTTAAGACCAAATTACTAATTTGCCCTTACGTGAAATTCAAACGCTATGATATAATTCTATGTATTCGTACCAAAATTGGAAGATTATTGTTTAGTATACTCAAATATTCCTAAAAATTTTATCTAAAATTTAATGGAATGCAAGTGGGAAACCATTGATTTGCATCAAATAGAAGTACACCAAGTTTGCTTCATTTGTAGTGGTCAACGCCAGCTAAAAGTTGGCTTCTACTAAGTCAACCCACTAAGTGCTTTTGAAACCAAATTTTGCTAACCTTTTCAATCGGAAATTGATTATCAATTAAGTATTTCAAAATGATTTCTGTCGTGGATGCAAGTTTTCAATATCATTTACATTTTTTAAAAAAAAAAATAAATTAAATTTAACGCCCCCATAAATTATCTCTAAATTTTTTAATATTACTTTTGAAAGTTTACCTTGACACAATCGCACTTTTAAAGGCAGCAGACTAGCGATTGTGCAGCACTCACTTTCCAACTACAAGTGAGCTAAGTCAATTTGTTCTTACGTTGCCTACGGCGAAACGACGTATGATTAAGCCTCTAGCCTCGATTTTAAAAGAAGGTTTTAGAAAACGAGGGCAGAGAGAGATTTTTGAAAGAGACGTTATATAAGCAAGCAAGAAAGAGATAAGAACAGCTTACAATATATAACCTTGGGTAGAGAGGAGTAATTTTGAAATGTAATGTTTTTTTTTTTTTTTTTTTTTTTTTTTTTTTTTTTTTTTTTTTTTTTTTTTTTTT
>NW_019272055.1:364629-418973 GCF_002738345.1 Cucurbita maxima
TTTTTTTTTTTTTTTTTTTTTTTTTTTTTTTTTTTTTTTTTTTTTTTTTTTTTTTTTTTTGAAGCTTTAAAAAAAAAATTGTAAGAGTATTAGTAAGTGCTTTTTCAACCTTAATTTACGCCTCTCTCCTTAATTGAGGCTCTCGACTCCTTTTTCTTTTGAAGTCATTTGTTCGACATTTGAAGATTTACCAATCTATTGGCATGACTAAGTTTAGGGCATGACTCTGATACCATGTTAGATGAACACGACTCTCCACAATGGTATGATATTGTCCACTTTGAGCATAAGTTTTTATGACTTTGTTTTGTGCTTTCCCAAAAGGCCTCACACCAATGAAGAGAGTATTTTTTTATTATAAACTCATGATCATTTACTAAATTAGCTGATGTGGGACTTTCATCATCAAACATTTTCTACCTTCCTAAAAACTAATGATTTGATTTCTCCGAGAATAAGAACTTAACATACAAAAGATAAAATTGAACCTTTAAGAGCCTTCTTCCCTCAAGATTGGAGGTTCAAACCCTGAAATAGGTACTCAAATACCTATCGTTTTTATCAAAGTAAGCATAATTCAACCGTAATTGATGATCCTCAAACTTGTTGTCCTACAAAAAAAACACATATGTTCTTCAAAATCTGAAAATAAAACGTAAAAGAAACGAAAGCATTATCAAAACGAGCGGTAAACGAGCGGTAAGAGATTAAGAACTTAGTTGGATTTTAGAAAGAGAATGTCCAAAGAAACCCCATGAAAGTGTGCATTTGCCCCAAAAAGTAAGAACATAATACTGTATGGTTTCAAAACATTCAAGCTGCAGCTCCAATTTCATCATATGTTAAATGTAATAATGATAATGCATCTCATCCAAACACTTGGATTTCTATATTCAAAACTAAAAACTTTTCTTCATCATCCTCCACTCACAAACAGCCTAACCAAAAAGAAAACCCACATGATGAACACTTGTTTTTTTTCTTCTTCATTCTTTGCATTCAAGCAGCCCGCCAAGATTAAAGTTTGGCTCAATCCCATTTTCCAGAACTTGCTACTTCATTTCTCTACGTTTCTATGTATCTCTATAAAAAGTCAAACACTTTGTTCCTCTTCTTCTTCTTCTTCTTCTTCTTCTTCTTCTTCTTTTGCTACTATATTAAGCCTTTATTTGATGCCTCTGGTTTTTCAAGTTGTGGGGTTTCTTGGCTTTGGATTGTTTGCTGAAGATATCGTTTGCTTTCACTTCAAGTTTTTGTAAGTATTTTTTACTTCTTTGTTTGTTGTCTTTTTGGGTTTGCCCTTTTTCTTTTAACTATTCCTTTTTCCCATGGTGCCATGGACATCCCCCCTGCATGGTTTGGTTGCTTTCGCAGTCAGATCTGCCTTGAAATAGGGCGTTTTCACTCTTTTTAACCTTTTGTTTTTCACTTTTGAACTAAAAAGCTTCCTTTTTTTAGGGATTTGGGTTTGTGTTTTATGAGATTAGCATGTAATTCTAACCAAAGGATATTGTGGTGAGGCTTTTTAGTATTTTGAATGGCTAAGTTAGTAGGCTTGAACCTCTAAAAATAGAGACCTACAAATAGATGGTTGATATCTATAAGACTCTTTTCTAGAGAGATATAAAATTCTCAATAATTACACGTCTATAAATCAATACTTAACAACTTAAAAGTACATTTACCTCTAAAAATTTTAATAATAAACTTTTACCTCATTTATAAGGTTGTAAGTTAGAAATATCTTGCCACACCCCCTGATTTTGTATGACCGTTGGGTGAAATCACGTTTAGGCCTACCAGACCTGAATCACCTCAAGATGTACTATAAGAGGATGCAATTAGTTCTCAAATTCTCCTTGTCCAAAAAGTTATATGTTACTTAAGCCGTTTTGTGGCATTTTGCTTAGTTACTTTTAAATCTGGTCTCATTCTTACTTTCAAACTCGCTTTCAAAAATCTCTCTACCTCATTTTCTAAAACCTTCTTCTCAAATGAGGCTAGAGGGTTGAGCATACGTTGCTCGGCTGTAAGCGACACGAATACAAATTGGCTTGACTCACTTAGTGTTAGGAGTGAGTGCCGCACAATCACATAGTCCGTTTCCAAAAAAAAGTGCGATTGTGACAAGTGGTATAAGACACATATCCTTGAATATTTGTTCAATTGGCATAAAGCCCGTACACTAAATCAAGAGATCAAAAGTTTAAATCCCCTCTAGAGATCAAAAGTTTAAATCCCCTCGCACATCACTTACGATTAAACTCTAAAAAAACAGGGAAAAATGTTTGAAACACCTTCGGTGGTAATGTTACACTCTTATAAAAATCTTCTATAAATTACTTTCAAGAGAGAAAGTAGACTCTAGAAGGAGAGAGTAGACTCTAGAAGGAGAGAGAAAGTCTAGAAGTGCACAAAACAAGGCTTCAAATCCGGGGCTTTGTAAGTGGTTCCTTGAGGGGTTTAACATTGCAAGACAAAAAGCAGCGAGGGTAAGACGTTTTTTTGACACAGTTTGTAATAAAAACTCTAACATTATAAGCGTCAACCCCATGTGACATTGAGTGCGTTTTTCATGTACAAACACACTTTCTGTCCTATTGTATACACTAACCCAAAAGCTTCTTCCTTTTTTAAGTCTCCCAGTTCCTGTTCTTATTCATATCTCAACTTTCTTGATAAGTCTTTCTCATTCCAGTATCCGTTCACAGATTTCTCAGGTGGAAGATAGTTTTTGTCCAGAATTCGACATATCAATATTTGGGAGTTTTAAGGTAAGAAAATTACTTTCAGCTTGGTCTGGATGATCAGTCTTTTCAGTATCATATGAAAAGGACGTATCTGATATGCGGTTATGCTACAGGGTTGCGATTGTCCTGAAGTTGCGTTGAGAAGAAGATGGGTATCTTTCGGAATCCTGCAACACAAAACGGGGATTATTTAGAAGGGATGATCAATGATTATGTTGGAGGAAAAGGAAAGTTAAGACCTCAAAGAAATTCTTCAACAAAGCTTGTTGCTGGTCTTACATGTCTCCAGTTTGCCTTCGCATTATATGCAACATTTCTACTGTATTATGTCAGCCCTGCAATAGACTTGAGAACCAAACCAGACTTCTCTTGGGCTACAAGAATCGCTCAACAATGGAGACAGTTCGTAATACCGCCCCACGTAGTGGGTCGAATCGAAGAACCAACTTCTCTAATGATGCAAGCGGAATTCAGACCGATTACTCCGGAGGAAGCTTGTGAGAATGAGAAGATTGATTTTGAGCAAAAGAAGTCCACTGATGGGCAGATGATAAAGTTGAAAACAGAGCTTTACAATGAGATTCTAGATTTTCAAAGCAAAAGCTTTGGAACTGAGACTCTTTCTCAGCTAATGGCAATGAAGTCCAAGTGGGATTTGAGAGGACCAAACAAGCCAAAAGTTACAGTGATCTTGAACCATTTTAAGAGGAAAACTCTGTGTGCACAACTTAACTCTTTGCTTCAGCAAACCCTTCCCTTCCACCATATTTGGGTGCTTGCCTTCGGGAGCCCAAATGAGCTCTCTTTGAAAAGAATTGTAGATAGCTATAACAACTCCAGAATTAGCTTTATTAGCTCAAGCTATGACTTCAAGTACTATGGACGGTTCCAAATGGCCTTACAAACCGAAGCTGATTTAGTATATATTCTTGATGATGACATGATTCCAGGCCGTAAAATGCTACAGATTTTGTCTCATGTAGCAGGGACCGACAAATACAAGAATGCAGTTTTGGGCAGCATAGGTAGGATTTTGCCCTTTCGACAGAAGGATTTCACATTCCCGAGTTATCGGAAGTTTCGATCCAAGGAAGCAGGGCTTTACTTGCCTGATCCTGCTTATGACATCACCGTCAATAAAATTGTGCAGGTCGACTTTCTCTCGAGCTCTTGGTTCTTATCCGCTGAGCTTGTCAAGACACTTTTCATTGAAACCCCCTTCACCTTTGCAACTGGAGAAGATCTCCATCTAAGGTAACTTATTACTAGCTGTTTCCACTACTCATATTTCAACATCTCCTAAGTTTTGGGTGGCTAATTGTTTTAATCCCAAATATGCAGCTATCAGCTTCAAAAGTATAGAAATGCTGCCTCATTTGTTCTTCCTGTAGACCCAAAAGACAAGGAAACTTGGGGTGACAGTGAACACAGGCTGGCTTACGTTTCCGAGACCACTGTCATATTTAAGGACATTGTTCAAGTTCGGGATGATCAATGGTGGAAGGCGATGTCTACTGGTTATATCACACAATGGGCAGCTATGTATCCTCAAAAGATAGATGCTCTATTTTATGCTCATTCTGTTGATGAAGCTAAAGCACTAGCACCACTTCTAGAAAAGTTCAGATCCACTGTTGGAAAGAAGGCTTATATTGCAGTGTCTGGCGGTAACTTTTGCCCGTGTGAAGATGCTGCAGCTGCTCTTAAATGGCCGAAGTCGGTCTGTAAAGAACGGAGGTTCAAGATATTCGACTTGGCCATTGGGGCTCTCTCTGGAATATCAAATTCTGAGGTCCCTGTGGTGCAGGCAGTGTATGCCAGTATGAAGGGATTAATCAAAATACACAATCCCAGCGTCGTCATCACTGTGGCCGACGTTGATCCTAATGTGAAGAAGGCTTTGAAAATGGCATCAGAGGCTAACTTGAATGGTAGTACAACAGTGATTCTTTTACCAAGGCCTTCGATTTCTAAAGTTCTTTGGATGGCCGATCTTCGATCAACAGCACTTCCAAGTAAGAATGCTAAGATACTTCCTCTTTTCTCTCAGTTTCTCCTGATATAAACTCTTGCCATGCAATAGCAGAGCTCTCATCCTTTTTTTTCCCTTCAGATTGGAACAAGATGCGGATTTCAATCAACATTATCACACAAAACCGTGCGGGCTCATTAACAAGGCTTCTCAAGTCGCTAAAAGATGCATATTACCTAGGGGATGAGATACCTATCAGCTTCAACATGGACAGTAAAGTCGACGAGAAAACTATAAAATTAGTAAGCTCCTTTGAGTGGCCTCATGGCCCCAAAAGCCTCAGAAGAAGAATCATCCAAGGAGGGCTGATACGAGCTGTAAGCGAGAGTTGGTATCCTGCTTCGGACGACGATTATGGACTCCTACTCGAAGACGATATTGAAGTCTCTCCATACTACTACCTTTGGATCAAATACGCCCTCCTAGCATACCACTACGATCCACAAATATCTCTACCCGAGCTATCATCGATCTCCCTCTACACGCCTCGGCTAGTCGAAGTGGTTAAAGAAAGACCTAAATGGAATGCAACAGAGTTCTTCAAGCGGATTCATCCAAACACACCTTACCTCCACCAGCTCCCCTGCAGTTGGGGAGCAGTTTTCTTCCCCAAACATTGGAGGGAGTTTTATGTTTACATGAACACAAGATACACGGAAAATGCAAAAGAGAATCCAGTTCAGATCCCTAAATCTAGAACAAACGGTTGGCAAGCATCATGGAAGAAGTTCCTAATCGACATGATGTACTTAAGAGGCTACGTAAGTCTATACCCTAACTTCCCAAATCAAGCCAGTTTTTCAACGAACCACATGGAACCAGGAGCTCACATAAGTGCAAAGGACAATATCGTGAAGCACAAGAAGGAAGATTTCGAGGTTCCATTATTGAAAGAAAACTTCGGGAACTTCTTACCGAATGGGAAATTACCGGCGGCTTCGAGACTTCCATCGCTGAACCTCTTCAATCAACCGGTGTCGTTGAAGGGACTCAAGTCCGCCGGAGCCAAGCTAGGGCAAGATGTGCTGAAATGTGAAGTTTCTGAGATTGTAGCGGTGAACCATGAGACTGGTCTGCCTTCGCACTGTGCAAAATTCTGATTCGTTCTCCATGATTCTTTGCTTCTTTTCAACGATTCATTTCTGTAATAGGTTAGCTGAATTTCATCTCTCCGTTGATAATTTGGTTGATATAATCTGATCGTCTTAATAAGAACAGCATTCAATTTCAAGGACTGGAGTTGGAATCTGATCGAACACAGCCACTCTAAAACAACCATTCCATCTCGAATTGATGATTAAACTTTGAGAATGGTTTATATTACATCTAAAGTTCAAAAGGTGAGAGGGTGCGTTTATTGTTAAAGTCATGTTTGTTTAAGGCACGGTGGTCGCGTGTTCAAACATCTCAATCATACTTGTCTAAGACGTGTTATTCATGGTTGTTTGCTCAATCCAACCTCTTTTACCTGCTTTCATGTCTAGTTAGGTTTTTACTATCCATGTCATGTCAATACGGGGTGTATAACTTTTCACAAAAATCATGTTTACACCGTTAAGGCTAAAATACTCCAAAATATATTATTGCGGGGACGTGATTAGTCGTCAATTCTTCCTATCCGAATTATATGTTATCAAAGTTGTGGTTGTTGTTGGTTTGTTTTTAGCCTATAATATTATTTTCTTTTTAATTGTTTTCAACGCATTCAATCGCTCATGCTTTATAAAACATTTTATATCAAACATGACTCGAGTCCCTGTTGACTTATTCACACCGCTGACATATTCATTTTTATTTTTATTCTACAATCAAATGAATTACTTGAAGTTATTAATTCTAAAATAAAAAATATTTTTAAAATTTTTAAAATAATAAAATAAAATAAAATATCAAAACATTTTTAAAACAACCGATTCTAACTCAAGTCTTAAGAAAATAAATGCATATATCATATGTATATATCATGGTCTCGAGTTGTGATACCGTCGTCAGTCATACAAAGATGTCTTGTCTTTACCTGAAATAGAAGTAGCATGTAGCTGGAGTATTTTAAGAAATAGTCCGTAAGTGACCTCACTATTGAGGTTAAATGCAAACACATCCAATTTAATGAATGAGACCTATCATATTAGCCTTCCTACGATGGCTATCGTAACAAACAATTAGATGTGTACTTAATTTCTCCACATAAGATTCACACGTGCAAGTATGGACCAATTAGTCGGTTCACACATCTTTTAGGCCCCTTTCTGGTCGTACGAGCATTCTTTGGTAGCTGTTGATGCTGGACACCCGTTAGGAATAGTGACCATCACGGTAGCATTAATAAACATAATGATCGTTCCTCTGCCTCGTAGCGTATGTGTCCGTACTATAGTGAAGGATAAGGGGTATCCCCGATGCATGAGATCCCAACATTTTTCCATTTTCATTATCATTTAATACAACCCGACTAGCTTCTTCCTTCATGTCATATCATTTCTCATATCGTTTATCATATCATTTATCATCTCTTTCATGCATACGTCGGGGTTGTATTTCATGTTTGTTCACCATTTTGCATGTCAATCATATCATAATGTTTCCATATTTCCAAACATAATAATTCTCATTGTGTACACATCATACGATATCATATATTACAACAGTTATATAACATAACCCATGTATGCCTTTGACATATCACACCATAGCATATCATATCACAATATATCATATCATATCATATCATAAAAATTTATTACATATATCATATCATTCTCATATTATATTACAACATATATATATTCATCACTCACATGTCATATTATAATCATATCCTTTCTTAAACACTTCATAGTTATATCGTTTCCATATGCATATTCTAGTCATATCGTTTCCTAACCTTGTCATATCTTTATTGTCCTTATGCATTTCATAGTTGTATCATTTCATGAACATACCTTAGTCATATCGTTTCCCAAACGTATCCTAACCATGTCATTTCATGAACGAGTCCTACTCATATCGTTTCATGAACATATCCTACTTATTCCGTTACAGGAACGTATCTTAACCATATTGTTTTATCAATCTATCATAACCATATCGTTTTTTATACATAACCTAAGCAGATCGTTTCATAAACATATCTTAGTCTGTTAGAATTGAGAAGCTCTTATACCATGTTAAGAATAATGCTCTAATACCATGTTAATAATGAGAAACATAAGTGGGATTGAAAGTTCAATTTTCATTAATGTTCACAACGTTTAAATAAAATACAAACTATAAACTAAATCCTAAAAATAAGATAAAATATTATACTAACCAAATACATAAAATATATCAAATATACTATCAACGAAATCCAATTCTAAATTACGACTATATAAAATATATTTCATAATTAACTTTTATATCTTAAATAAAATCTCTTAATATAGTCATATCGTTCCATTAAGTTTATCGCATCCTTTTGTATCATATTTCAAACATATCATTGGACACATCATACCGTAAGAGTTATCATACCCTTCACATATCATAACATATACATATCACATCATAGTCATATCGATTCATAAACAATTTACACATATCAAATATATGACTCATACAGAACCATAGGGCACATGTCAACACACAATATCGAATATAGTTATGCTAATAGTAAGACCATTTACTTCGTTGGCCTTAGCCGACATTCTATCCTATTTTCAAGGTTGACTTGACTTGTCCCTCGAAATTTATAACAACTAGTATTGATTGCCCAGTACGAATGCTATCTTTTTTTTTTTCAACATCGTTAAATTGTTACCTATGAGCATACAAGAGATCTCCCATAGGTATTTAAACGGCATTGCAAGGAACACATGTGATATGAACTAAGAGACATCAATCATACGATATACTTCAATGAAGATGTGAAGAAAATATTGTTGAAATTATCAAAAGATATTTCAATTCATACCACATTGAAGAAGAATGAAGTTTCATGTTATAAATTTTGGGTGAATTACAATTTAGAGTAATTTATAGTTATTGTATTTCATTAATGTATTTTAAGATTTTTTATTTATTTTAGTTACAATTGCATAATGGTTGATCATTAAGTATGAATGTTATAACTCTTAAGTCTATATAAAGTCATGTATGTTGTATTTGTGAGTAGACTCGGAAAATATATAGTAAAAGAAACATTTGTGCTTTCTTTAGCCAAGTGCTAAGTTTATTTGCAATTCTATGTAGTTTAGGTTGCATGTAGAATCATTCAAGCTCGACATGATCGATCTTGCTTGTGGAGTGATTCGAATCTCAAACAATGTTCTTGTCTTGAGATATTCCATCAATAAGGTAATTCGAATCTTACTTCCCTTGTAGTGGTTCTTTATGTTATCAAATTCTCTTCCTTATTTTAAATATTTTTTCTTGTGCCCTTCCGGTCCTTTCTCTATAATTAATTAAAGATCCAATAATTAAAAATAAAATAAGAAAATTACATTTTTGCCCTTTTTAACCCTATTTTCTTTTGGGCACTTCATTACATATATGTACATTACTATATTAAAGTTTTGGTCTAAAAGGGTATGGGTTCAAATCCCACTCTTAACAAAAAAAAAAAAAAAAAATGGTCTCTAAGCCTTTTTAAGAAATAGACTTCATGCATAATTGGCAAGTAGTAAGAATCTTTTATACCATAATCAGGTTAGACCTGAAGTTCACGATAAGGAAAATGATAGGCAAGTAGTCAGATCGTGAAATTGAGACCAAATACCATAATCAGGTTGAAGGGTAAGTAAAGAAATCGAGACCTGAAGTTCACGATACCATAATCAGGTTGAAGGGTAAGTAAAGAAATAAGCTTGCTAAAGAAATCGAGACCTGAAGTTCACGATACCATAATCAAGTTGAAGGGTAAGTAAAGAAATAAGCTTGTTAAAGAAATCCAGACCTGAAGTTCACGATCTCCAGTCTATTTTGAGAGCCTGTAACTCGAGCTACAGTCACCACCGACAAGGAAAATGATTTTCGGTTAACTTAATCTAATTAGCACCCAAAAAAAATTCAAATGTCAAAAAAAAAAAAAAAAAAAAAAAAAAAAAAAAAAAAAAAAAAAAAAAANAAAAAACTCTTTTTAAAAATATATATATATTTGTATTAAGGAAAAATCGGATGGACATATTGGAAAAATAATTAAAAATTAAAAAAAAAATTGTTGTTTAAATTAGTTGGGGTTAAAAAGTAGTTTAGAGTTTAGTTTCTAAATTTTAAAATATTATCTTATTTTTCATTTAATTTTTTAAATTGTTCGGGAATTTGACAAATTCAAACTATTTAATTTAAATTATGAAGGTTAATTCACGGTCGATTTTGTAACGTAAACTTGACCTCATAAAACGTTCAGCAAACAACTTCACTTGTTCGACTAATATATCCTTATCTTTGCTTGAGAAAAATTTTGAATATTAAAAATATTAAGTAAATAAGCATCTCTAACGAGATTAGTCATGCATATACACAACATAGATATACGACATAGCGTTTATGACCTAAATCAAACTTGAAAAAGATTAGGGAGTGAACGTTGTCCTCTAAATTTTACCTAAAATACTCGAGTTCTTGTTGGTTGGTTTTTGAACATATTCGAACTCACAAATTTGGCCTATAAGGCCATGGGTATTCAAATGTGAAGTCTATTAGGTTATGGGTCGCCCTAAAGGTCGATTTTTTTTTAATCTTAGAAATAAAAATGGTGTAACAACTCATATTCAAGATTTAGAATTCGGATCCGAAATCTGATGACCTCGACATTTCACTGCATCTCCTGTGACATGGTCACGTTACTTACTCCTTGCTTCTAAGAGTGAAAACTATCCCACAGACCAACACAAATCTTTCCAGTATGTTTGTCATTACTCCCATGCATCTTAGGAAAATTTCAAAAACGTTATCCAATTTAGAATTGCTCCAAATAAAAGACGTTTAACCATGAAATTCCTATGATTAAGCCATCGAAAAGAAAAACGCATCTTGTTCGTATAGGTAATAACTTTCAATTTTTTTAACTCTTTCTTAATCATTCTATTATCAAGATCGCTCTCATTCGAACATGGTGTTCAGTTCATTCATGTACCTCTTCTTTACTCGAATGTCTCAGTTGTAACCTTTTAAATTTAAACTTGAAAGCTTACGAGAAATTAAAATTTCAAAATTAAAAAAAGTCATTATCGTTTCAAATTTACTTCTATCATCTTATAAGTTTCACAAATTACATAGAGAATTTAATGTAGGATTTGAAAATTTCAATAATCTCGAGTCAAACCACGTCGATTACATGGAAGAACACCCACACACAAAGTGATGTATATTTTGTTTGAAGTACAATCACAAGGGGAGCAATTTATTTGTTTATACTTCTTGTTCTTGAAGGTTGAAACACACCAATTTTGCTCGTAAACACAAATTTCGTGTTCGGTTCATAAAATATATGAAAGAAATTATTTAAAAATTAAAATTTTGAATATCAATATGAACATAGCTCAACTACTTACAAATTAGTAATTATATCAATATGAACACAAATCAAACGAGTTTTTTAAACTCTTTTGAAGCTCATTATACTTATTTTCTAAGTATATACAACTTAATTAATATGAACTTTAACTTTCGAAATTTGTTTAAATGGTTGCTTGAAATTTTGAGGTCGTTTCAAATTTTAAGTAGTTCTCTTCACGATGAACTTAGGGGTCGGTTGAATATATATGAACTGTGTGATGCATGTTGTATAATGTAGCTGTTGTGGTTGTTTCGTTATTCGGAATGTTGATTATTGGACCTTGTGTATGAATGTTAATGACATTTGATATCATTACAAGTACGGTGACAATTATCCATCTAATATCATGAAGTGATATGATAGGAGAGGCATGACTCCACTAACTAGGTGTCAATTCTCATTCGTTAGGGTAAAATCTCGCGAGATTCTCGCTCGTGAATCACTAGAGAATTAGTGCACCTGCGGTGAAATGAGTTAATTATCCATTTCTAGCATTGGAAAATGGTGTGTTTTAACCGTATTTATTTAGGTCTCACAAATGCACGTTGCAAATTCTTATTATTTATATTTATATCTGACTTCATTACGAAGGTTACATACAAGATATTCTTAATGCTCGAACTTTTTCTAAAACCTTTTTTTATCAAATATGGCAAGAACGTACAACATGGCAAGTGACAGGGGGATATACTGTCTCAGCGATGAGTCTTGAACTTTTTAAATTTATCTTTTAACTTGAGGCAATGTTTTAACTATGATACTTTAAGGGCCAAAGAGGATAATATTCGCTAGGTGTGAGGTTGGGCTGCTACAAATGGTCTCAGAGCTAAAGACCGGACGATGTGCCAGCGAGTATGCTGGCCACTAAGGGGTGAATTGTAAGATCTTATATCCGTTGAAGAGGAAAACAAAATATTCATTTTTTAAAACTGTGAGGCTGACACGTTAGGTAACCGGCTAGAGCTGACAAATATCGTTACATTTTATGTCCATGAGATTAAAAAATAATTTTATTTTTAATGATAAAAAACAATTTGATTTTATTATTTTTTTTAATTTCCATAGTTTTTATAGTATTAATGTTATTTTATTGGACAAATTTATAAAATCATGGTGTAAATTTTACAATTAAAAATATTTGTAATTTTACAATTTTGCCCCTCACAAATCCTTTTGTGTTCAGCAGGCTATTTTAGTCTTTTCGCGCTGTCAAGTCTCTATCTTTGTCCCTCTTCATCGCTGTGTGTATATATATATATATATGAATATAGAATGGAACTCTGTATTTTAAGCTTTGGTATATTTTCTGATGAAATCATTGCAAATTCTCTGTATCAGAAAGCGAAGAAAAGAAAACTGTTCAATTGTTGGGGGCAGGGAGATTAATCCTCCCCCTTCATTTTCGGAGGAGGAGGAATCGGAGAAAATCTAGCCCTTTTTTTTCTTCGCCATTTCAACCCAAAGTAAGAATCATTTGTTCAATCCCCTTTCGTTTTCCCCCCAATTTGATGCTGTTTCTGTTTGGATGCTGGGAAAATTCGAAAGGGAAAAGCTATTGGAAGTTTCTGACGGCCGGATGGATTTGAGTGGGCCCTAATTGATCGCGAGGCCTGTCTCTCGGAATCCCTACACGATCTCGGGAATTTATGAGCACGAGATCCCTAAAACCAATACTTGTAGGACATACCTTTTTCTTCTCGGTTTTCTTGTTGCTGATTTTCATTTTGTCGGGTTAATGCTCTGTTTTTCTGCCGTTTCATTCCTGTAATTTCTTTTCTGTTCTTCCTTTTAACTCTTGCTTGCGCCCGTTTTTGTTAGTGTGCATGTCTGGTAAATGCTTGAACTATTTGCCTCTCCTTTCTGGTTTAGTGGCTCTGTGATTCTCTGGTGTGTTGTTGTTGCGTTTATTTTCAAGGTGGGTTTTCTGGTTCGGTTCCTGGCTGAGTTTAGCTGGTTAGTAATTTTGAGAGTGCTTTTGCATGGAACATAGTGGTTTAAGCCTTGAAGAAATGTTTAATTCATGATTTGATGAATATTTGTGGAAATTTTGTCTGACAAACAGTTGATGTGAAATTGAAATGTTGTTTCTAGCGTTGGTGGGGAGTCCTACATCGGCTAAGTAAGGGAATGATCATGGGTTTATAAGGAAGGAATACATCTCCATTGGTATGAAGCTTTTTGGGAAAACCAAAAGCAAAACCTTGAGAACTTATGCTCAAAGTGAACAATATCATACCATTGTGGAGATTCGTGATTCCTAACATGGTATTAGAGCCATGCCCTTAACTTAGTCATATCAATAAAATCCTTAAATGTCGAACAAAGAAGTTGTGAGTCACGAAGGTGTAGTAAAAAAGTGACTCAAGAGTCGAACAAAGGGTGTATTTTATTCGAGGGCTCCAAAGAAAGGAGTCGAGCCTCAATTAAAGGGAGGTTGTTCGAGGGCTCCCTAGGCCTTAGGGGAGGCTCTATGGTTACATTGTTCAAGGGGAGGATTGTTGGTGGGGAGTCCCGCACCGGCTAATTAAGAGAATGATCATGAGTTTATAAGAAAGTAATACATCTCTATTGGTATGAGGCCTTTTGGGAAAACTAAAAGTAGAGCCATGAGAGCTTATGCTCAAAGTAGACAATATCATACCATAGTGGAGATTCGTGATTCCTAACATCTAGCTCCGTTTCTTGATTTTTAGGAAATTATATCAAGGAGTTGACAATCCTATGTTTGGTTCTGTTGCCTCTTTTTTCAGTGATTACACAATTGCTTTTGCTATGAATAGTCTGTTCTTCATCTCATAACCTTATTTTTCTTTCTCCAGTTGTTGAAGTTGTGAGATGCATGGATCCCATTATTAAGTTAACTTTGCTTCTGTTGTTCTTCAGAATAGGTTGGTGCCTGCCTACCTGTGCGCTGTTCTTTAATTTTCTCACTTGCCTCTAGTAAAATAGTCTGAAGCTATAAATTTAAATTTGTACTTAAAGTTCAATCAGAGGTCATATTAAATCTTGTATAAATTGGAGCCTTAGAATCTTAAGTATTTTTTCAAGACCACGTTTTATTGGCATTTTGCTCCTATTATTTGACTCATTGATGTACTAAGTTCTTTCCATTACATGCCAGCATGTGCTTCAACTGTTGAAAAAAATTTTGAACACTGTGAAACGGTTGTAAAAAATTGGGCATCATCTGCTCTTCATCAGGGTATCAACAAAGATAAACATACACTACAAGATTTACTGTTCTTTCTCCATGTTCCAAGAACAGGAGGGCGATCGTACTACCACTGGTAACTTTCAAATCATAAAGTTCACTGTGTATTGTCTACTCGAGTATCATTGTCTTAGTGTTTATTTGGTTCTGTTCTGTAACTCACAGTTTCTTGAAAAAGTTGTACCCAAGCTCTCAGGAGTGTCCCCGTTCTTATGATAAGCTACGTTTTGACCCCAGGTATAACAAGATGGTTATTGTTTTATTTTTCAAATTGTTTCATATGACATACATTCAACTTTTGTAATGTTGTGTTTTACTAGCTTTACTTTAGCTTTGGCTCATAATAATTATCAACCTGTATGGTGTTTGAATTTGAATTGCAGAAAGGAGAAATGCAGATTGTTGGCTACTCATGATGATTATAGCATGATGGAAAAACTACCGAAGGAGAGGACGTCAGTGGTGACAATTGTTCGGAATCCAGTTGACCGTGTTTTTAGTTCATATGAATTTTCTGTTGAGGTAGCAGCTAGATTTTTGGTGCATCCTGATCTAGCTTCTGCAACAAAAATGTCCAAACGTCTGCGTGCAAAGAAGGCTGGAGTGAGCACACTGGATATTTGGCCGTGGAAATATTTGGTTCCATGGATGAGGGCCGACCTATTTGCTCGAGTAAGTGTCCTGTTGTCAAATCTTGTGCATCTTCATAATGTTTTTTATTTTTTATTATTATTATTTTTTATTTTAACGCAAGTGAAGAAAAATATAATTAGATGTATAGAATGTGAATAACTTGCTTACACGAAATACATTAATCCAAGATTTAGATTATCTAGTGATCATAAATGTGTTTAAAGGCATGCTTCGGTTCAAGGTGTTAGGTAAGCAAGACATGCTAACCAAGTTAGTTCATTATATTTCTAGCTCAGTTCATATGAATTCTCTTATTTACTACAATCTTATAAAAAAAATTACTGTCTACCGAATGCTATGAACAGAGACATGCTAGAAGACAGAAAGGTTCAAGTGAAGATAAGATTGACAGTCCATATGATATGAAGGATATTCTTATGCCACTGCAGGAGTTTATTGATGACCCCATTGTTCGTGATATTGTTCATAATGGGGCTACATTCCAGGTAATTCTGAATTAATTTAAATATTGGCATGAATGCGATATTGACAATTTCAACTGTTAGTTTTATGAATGAGATCCTGTTGTCTTGGTGGATATAATACCCCGTTAACAGTGCGTTTGCTGATGCACTTTATTCTTTTAGAAACACGATTGACCATTGAAAAGTTTTCAGATTGCAGGATTGACAAACAACTCCTACCTAGATGAATCACACGAGATCCGGCACTGTGTACGGGAATATAAGAGCCTTGGTCAACACGTGCTTCGTGTAGCAAAGGTATCAAGAGAAGGTTTCTTAAATTATAACAGTGGATATATGGACAATTTTCTTTCTGATACTTGGCCTCCTTATGGTTCCAATTAAGGTAGATGCTTGTTATTCTTGCAGACGAGGTTGGATGCTATGTTATATGTTGGTCTAACTGCGGAACATAAGGAATCTGCGACGATGTTTGCAAATGTGGTCGGTTCACAGGTGATTTCACAGCTAAGAGACGCCAACTTTAGCACGGGCACTTTAGCTGACAATCAATCAGGTTTATGTTTTGTTCTGTTGCTTCTAATGTAAATAGGATACTATTTATTATAGATTCATGATATGAAATTACAGAAAAGTTCTCTTATTGGTCATAGACAAACTATAATTACAAAATGGATGATTCAGTTTGCACCAACTAAGAGATAAAAAAGGTAGAAGTAAGGAAGGTTTGGTAATCTTGTTCGTTATCTATAAAGACATGAGCTCTGTTTTAGTCAAGTAGACCATAGGCAAGCTCGGGTGAAATTCTGCCATAGTAGCTTCGTTTCATTTTTGAAAGGATGACCATTGAAAAAAAATGGGAGAGCATGTCTCGAGGTCGGGTGAAATTCATATTTGTAACCTAGGGTTATGTCGTTCCTTTTTCGGATCACGATGCTGAATATCTTTTTTATTCAAGATTACTTTTGTTTTCAAAAAGAAAAAAAGAAGATTCTGCTGGTTGCTAATTTATCATGATTGACAGTTCAAAGCTTACTCGTCTATGATATGTTTATGGATTGAGTTTGCAAGTGCACTATCTTTTGCCATCTATGGGAAGGTTACCCATGCTCAAACCTTTAACTAAACAGACCACATTTGGGAGGTTTTGCCAATTGGATTGCGTTCGGTGGAAAAGATTAGTGTAACAGCCCAAACTCACCGCTAATGGGTATTGTCCGCTTTAGCCCGTTATGTATCGCCGTCAACCTCACAGTTTTAAAACGTGTCTGCTAAGGAGAAGTTTCCACACCCTTATAAGGAATGCTTCGTTCCCCTCTCCAACCGATGTGGTATCTCACAATCCGCCTCCCTTGGTGGCCCAGCGTTCTCACTGGCACACCGCCCGATGTCTGGCTCTAATACTATTTGTAACAGCCTAAGCCCGTCAATAGCAAATATTGTCCGCTTTAGCCCGTTATGTATCGCCGTCAGCCTCTCGGTTTTGAAACATGTCTACTAGGGAGAAGTTTCCACACCCTTATAAGGAATCCTTCGTTCCCCTCTCCAAACGATGTGGTATATCACAATTACTTTGCTATATATTCTCTTCAAAAGCCCATGCTATTATAAATTGATAACAATTTCAAAAGGGAGTTTTTGTTCGGTTAGTATTTGTTTTTCGTTTTCTTTACTTCAATCTTCTATTAACGGTCGTCTGAACTTCTTTTGATGCTGTGTAGCCATTTTTCAAGAGAAATGTTGCCCTATGGTTTGACTAAGATCTCCCTTTGATTTACAGCTAATAGTAGCTCTTTGCATTTAGACTCTGAGCTTGAGAGCAATGTTGATCAGGCAAGCTCCTCTCATTTTCTAATCATATACATAATCCAGGATCTCTCTTAATCAGTTTTCCTTTACAGAACAATAGTACCTTAGATGAAAAGGCTTTGCAAGATGAAGATGAAGCAAAGAGGAAAAATGTAAGTCACTTCAGAAAAATTGTACATCTGCCATCCATATCTGATCTAATTTATATTCCCTTGATTTCAATATGCCAGATGACTGTCACAGAACTTATTGAAGTTTATGAAGGGTGCATTTCGAGTCTACTAAAGACCCAATCTCGTCGTCGATTTGCTTCTTTAAAGCGGATTTCCCCTGCAAATTTCTCAAAAGAGGTATGTTTGGATACCCTGTTCAATTGAGTTGTTGTCACCAAAAAGAAAAAGAACGAATACGAAACTATTACCGATCACATTTTTGTGTTTCTTTCTTAAAAAATGTTGTTGCATAAGGTTTTTAGGGAAAAAAAAATTGTGTTCTTGCTGTTCTTCGAGTTTCGAATGAAACAAGAAATAAGAAACGGATAACAGGTCAACTCTTATATTTATAAGAGAGCATGGAACAGGAGTTGTTCCTTATTTTGCTGATTCTTTTGTTCCTCGGTACTTTCTTGCAGGCACGGCGTCATGTTTCTGATGCAGTTCTGCAGGAGATTAGAACACTCAATTATCTGGATGTGGATCTTTTTAAGTATGCTCAAGAAATTTTTGCAATGAGACAAGTACAACTAATGGGGAATCTTGATATGAAAGTGAGTCTTTTCAGTTCCTTCCTGGATTTGTGTAAGTTTTTCTTAATATTCGTTTAGATTTATGTGAGATCCCACATCGATTGGGGAGGAGAACGAAACATTCTTTATAAGGGTGTGGAAACCTTTCTCTAATATATGCGTTTTAAAAACCTTGAGGAGAAGCCCAAAGGGGAAAACCCAAAGAGGACAATATTTGCTAACGGTGGGCTTAGGCCGTAACAAATGGTATCAGAGCCAAGCATTGGGCAATGTGCCAGCGAGGACGCTGGGTCTCGAAGGGGGGTGGATTATGACATCCCATATCGGTTGGAGAAGAGAACGAAACATTCTTTATAAAGGTGTGAGTTTCCTCTCCCTAGCAGACGCATTTTAAAAACCTTGAGGGGAAGCCCGAAAAGAAAAACTCAAAGAGAACAATATATGCTAGCGGTAAGCTTGGGCCGTAACAAATGGTATCAAAGCCAAACACTAGGTAATGTGCCAGCGAAGATGCTGGCCCCGAAGGGGTGTGGATTATGAGATCTCACGTCGGTTGGGGAGAAGAATGAAACATTCTTTATAGGGTGTGGGTTTCCTCTTCCTAGCAGACGCGTTTTAAAAGCCTTGAGAGGAAGCCCGAAGGGGAAAACCCAAGGAGGACAATATCTGCTAACGGTGGGCTTGGACTGTTACGATTTCTCTTCCAACTTGAAATGTTTTCTTCATACTTATCTTCAAATAGACGAGTCTAACAAACCTGTTGCGATCTGATCACTCAAACCCGACCTCTACACACCAACAGTTATACAGCTTTACATTCCATAAAACATAAAACTCAGCATATAACAAATGAGGTGCAAGTTATCTGATGGTTTCTTATGCAAATGCATTTTTAAACTTGCAGGATGGTTCAGAAACCAAACTTGACCGAGCACGAGCCTTCGAGCTATGGAGAATTCCTTTGTTAGTAATGCTTTTTATCTTACTCCTTGTTCTCTTCCTACTTGCTAATGCTCGGAGAAGAGTATCTAAAGTTAAGGTATGATTGACGATTGACAATTGACTATTGACGATTTAATTTATCTTTGAAGCGGGAAAGCGAGCTTTTGAATCTCAGCATCTTCTTGTATTTTAATTGAACTAATAGTTTTGATCTTCAATCCTGTTGGATGAATTATTTATGGTTTCGCTTGCTTGCTTGATCATCGTGGCTTGAAAGGCTGAAACTTTGAAGGATTTGTGTAGGATATGCCTCCCATATGAGGAAGCTATCTCTTTTGATCATGCTTCTATTGCAAGAACTTCAATTTTGTGTAATGATGGTGAAGAATTCCTTGCATGCGTTGTATCGTTCGATTGAGGTTGGGGTAGATTGTTGTGCTTTGTATGGTCATGAAATCAATTTAGTTAGCTATCTCGTTCGATTGACGTTGGGGTAGATTGTTGTGCTTCGTATAGTCATGAAATCAATTTAGTTAGTTGTCTCGTTTGATGTATTATTGTGGTACTAAATGAATCGTTGATTCTCGCATAATTATGATTTTACCCTATATTTTATCCCGATGAGTGCATCGAGAGAGGAACTAAAAATTATGATTTTACCCTATATTCAACGAATTCGAATATGACAATAGACAACATTGAATAAGTTTTTTCACTTGCTAGGACTAGAAAAATGAAAGACATAGATTAAGTATTTAAAAATACTTAGTAGGTGACATTGTTAGAGTCGAGAGATGTAGTCACATTACTTTCTTTTTTTGAGTATGATAGGATGCATAATACTTCTCAACGCTCGGTACCTCAAAGCCTAATTATGAACTAGGACACACTTTTGTAGGAGCATGTATAATATTGTGATATGTTCGATTGTACATAACATATTGAAAAAGTAATCCATGCTCGTGAAACATTTAACATGCATGAGGTCCCACATTTAAAAAAACATGGTTAAGCATAATGATGTACATAATACTTTCATAGTTATAATGATGTGAATTTTTTATGAGATGTGCTTACATATTAGTGGTATTTCATACATGCTCTTCATATATGGTACGTCATTGTATCTCACTGAGCATAAACGTAGCAAACAAAATAAACAATTCAAAAAATACATGCATCACAAAAAAATCGGCTTGTCTCTATCATACCATTTTTTATCTTTAAGTACCACTGATTCTCTAATGAGCAATTTGTTTTCGATCTAATCATAAACTAAGTCCCTCTTGGGTCAATTAGAGGATGGAACCCATTGTTCAAGTCCCGAAACCAATACCTAAGAGAACAACTCATCATTTCAGCTCGTGATATTATGTTTAGTTCCCTATTTGGTCAAGTCCCCAAAATGTAGATACATTGAATAGACTACAAGAGTCATTTCCACCCATGTAAATCAAAGACAAGCCCTCATGTGCCAGAGTTCTTAACTTACTCATGATCATGATGTGAAATATTAATGTTTTTAATTAACAGATTTATGAAGAGAGATTAAAATGTTTCGTGGTTTAGTATTATATATACTCATGTATAGGATACCCCCACACACGTCTCCACATGAACGATTTGAATCAAATCATTTGTAACAATTACAAAATGAGTTGCATTAATAGTGTTACTCGTATAAAACACCAAAAACCCTTTAAGTTATTACTTAAACACTATCCTCTTATGTCAACCACATACTCTTAATATTAAATTGTAAACAAATATAAATTATTATTAAAAATTAAATAATTAATTACGAGATTTTAGAGTATAAATCTCAATAGCTTAGACTAACTCGGGTCCTAATAGTTCATGCTCGCCTACCTCATACAATATTGACAATGTACCGGGGCCTAACTTTAGTCCCAATGTACCAAAGATATGCATTATTTCATAAAGAGTTTCAAACGGTGCCATGTCAACTGTTTATTGAAAACTGTCATTATAAGTGAACTTGAGGCATGCCATGCAAACTTTGTGACTCTCTTGATGATCACCCATATCACAACCCACAAAGCTATATTTTTCTATTTATACTATGAAACGTTTAAATGTTGCAATAACTACGTCGTTAGGTGTCTTTGTTGACCAATTGGCCAACGGCATTATTTACTTACGATATAGAAAAATGGTGACTTCGGTTGGGATGAACACTAAACGTGCTTGACAAAGAATTTGTTGTCCTAGGATCGTCATAATCCAACAACTATGTCACATAGCTTTAACTACGTTCACTAACATTCTCTTTTATCACAATTTTAACTCAATCAAAACAAAAAAACGATCCATTAAAAAACTATTTGAATTTGTTTGGAATTGATTCTAGGATAAATTATAAATTGACCATGGTATTTGAATTTGTTTGGGATTGATTCTAGGATAAATGGACTAAAATTAAGTTCCTTTGAATAACCAACAAGCACAGTATTATTTGGAATGTCTATGTTCTAGTTGGATGAAATTGTTCGTTGTATAAATGATAGGTACATAAGTTTCTTTTAGTGTTATTATTATTGATATGATTATACTTATATTATGTGATGCATGTATGAGGCACATGAATGAATGATACTGTATTATATAGTTTCACAGTAATGATACAAGGATGTATGTTAGCCTTTGCATCATCCTACGATAGCATAATTTTATATGTGAGACCTCATACAAGTTGTATGTACATTGATTATAAATTACTTCAAGCATGGTTGTACGAACATATTTATATATAATTTTGAGTTCTACTTCTTCGTGGTTCGACTGCACAAGAGTATGCAAGCCCACATGTACGTCTAATATTTATGAAGTGGTATTGTGCCTAGTGAGTCTATATGACAGTGGATCCAAACCATCTCGATAATAAAATTATTTCTTAAGGTAATAGGCACAACTTAGGTCTCATTTAACATAAACTATAGTTATATGTGCTTGCATTTTTCGACACCAACAATTGGGTCACTTACTAAGCATTTCGAATTGCAATGGCAAGCATCAAACATTTTAAAGGAAGAAAGAGAAGTTCATGGTTGACCATGGATACACTAAGAATATCATCAATAACTCATCCAGTTTTCAGCCGCCTATTTTCTAAGCAGGAAATCGGCAGCATCATGCCTATTCTTGTTGAGTTGATAGTTAAAATAAGAATAACAACAAAGAACATGGGAAAGATTTGGAACGAACGGAAACGCTGTTAATGATAAATAATGAATCGATCCTTCATTCAAAAAGATGATAATGTTGATACATGGACTGTATAACATCAGGCACACACATTACAAACAGCTCCTAATATCAGCAAGCTCTTTGATATTCCAAAAATAAGGGGAATCAGGTAACCAATCACTAAAATGATGGCATGTTTTTCTCAAGTAAATGATCTAAAAGGAAGCATATTTCTTCTTGAGGCAATCAATGTGAGTTCATTTTTTTTTTTATTTCAGCCAGATCATGAAAACTCAGGTTGGTTCTCCATGCATAAACAAGGATAAGATAATCATGAAAACTCTGAGATTTCTTGCTAAAAAAATGATTACAGCGCACCTTTGTTACACAGATACACCTTTGATCCCACCGAATAGAAAGCTTGCTAGTGCTTCTTAAGCGCGTTCATTTTGTCCCTAAGATAGTAAAGCTTAGCCCTCCGCACTTTCTTCTTGTCCAAAACCTTAATTTCTTTTATGTTTGGTGAGTATCTGTCATGCATCACCCACTTATTTAGTCATAAGCAAAGTGCTATCAGAAATAGACATGCACACATATGTATGTTCATATTAATACGACAACTTCAACATGTGTGATCGTAGCGTTCATCATGTTCTAATACGTTTGTATCAGATTTTTAAATCAGCATTACTTACAGAGGGAAGAGGGATTCAATCCCAACTCCAGCAACTAGCCTTCTTAATCTAAAAGTTGTGTTGAGACCTGCATTTCGTCTTGCTATTACAATGCCTTTCAACGTTGAGACACGTCGCTTGTTCTCAGGTACTTCCTGTTCACACAAGACAGCAAAAGCCAGAAAATTGTTCAGTAACCTCATCTACAACTGCTGATATAGTATTCGACTGAAATGAACTCTACCACTTTGAGCTGCACAATATAGCCTGACTTTATATCTGGAATTTCTCTCTGTGCTTTTACCTCCCCAAAAGCTTCCTTATCTAAAATCTGTGGGGAAAAGAAAACAATATATCGAAATCAAACAGACGGGATGATAAAATGAAATTACTTCTTTTCCAAAAGTACTCAGAAATGCAAATACCTGCATAATGTGTTTTGAGGTTTTATCAAGCCACTTAAATTTGATGCGAGTTATATCAGAATCAACTGTGGGAGATCCTTGTGGAGACGATTCCGTTGAACTTGTCATAGCAATACCCCTGCTAGAAAAAGGAGCTGCAATTTCTGCCAACTGATATGAATGTGGCCTAAGACTTTGGAATGCTGAACAAGATGAAGATATATGATTGCCAGAAGGCACAAATTCCATTTGAGAGCCCATACTTCTCTGCTACATAGTTGATAAATTGTTACAAAGTGATATATTCCAAAACAGACTCTTGAATAACAAGATACTGCTTGCAATGAGTACCCACAAACCAACAGAAAAATCATATATACAATTTTCTGAAATCATTTCTCACGAAGATAGTTGATAGTTGATAGTTTTTTCTGTTTTTCCTATTCTTTTCTTGTGAATACTAAACCAGCAATATATATTGCAAGAAAAGAAGTAGATAAGAAGAAGAGAACCAATTTCCATAGATGCCAAGGAAATTAATGAAAGGCTCTTCAATTGGCAAGGATCATAGAAGCAAAGAGCTATAACCACATTTTTTTTTTCCCTTGAAAAGGGACATCAGCTCGACTTGAGCTAATTATTTTTCGGACTAATTTGTTGTAAAGGAAAATAGGATACATGATAACTACGTGTTCGATACAACAGTGAAGTTCATAGTTCTGTTGATTTAGCCATAACTGAACTCAGAAGCCAGTTCCAGCAAATGTACTCACCTCTACGTCACTTTATATCAATAAGACATTTAGCACCAATCCCATCTGGTCGGTATTAGAGACACGTACATAATGTACATAATTGATAAGTTACTATACATATTACCCGCTCCCCTGCCGTCAATCAGGTGTCGGCCAAGACTGATATCATGAGATTTACTTGTGCCTCATTGCTTATGAACTCAAACAAGAAGCATAAATGAATTCGTAAAAGCTTGGAATTTGAACTAGACTAAATGTCGCAAATTATATATGTATAAAACCAAAGTAGATTTACTGAATGGCTATAGAACCTTTGAAAACAACAAGGACATATCATACTACATAATGCACAAAATATTTAAACAAACAGAAATACATACAAAGGCTTCCGGATATTGATTGCCCAACCTCGAGAAAGACCTCAAGAGGGAACCACTCAAAGACCCATACGGATTCCCAAAACTACATTCCATCGACATTGGCGCCGAGCAGCTACAGCCAGCGTCCCCATTTAGAGGATAACCTCTAATCAATTTGAAATGAACATCGGGACTTTGCCTTCGCACCAATTGATTAATTCTGCGAAAACCTTGCATCTTCGCACTTGATTTCCAGTTGCATAACCCACAGAAAGTCCATGAGCGATAAGTAATCGAAAAAAAGCCTTCATATAAATGTTAGAAAAGTAGCAGGTGAGCAGGAACATGGAAATGAAGCAGCGTATAAATATTGTAGCTTAACTGCATATTGCGGTGATCAAGTTCGCTTGAAATGTCGGAGCTTATTCTAGATCACCAGTAAACACAAAACTCGAATCAGAATGTCCCAATTTGCCGCAAGGAATTTATACAACTCCATTCATACACCAGTTCTAATTTGTGATTTTCAATTGAGAAGAAAGACCGTGGAGATTGGGAGAATACCAGTAACAGCAAGAGAAAATCAGCGCAAACTCGCTAAAAGAGGGAGGCTGCGGCGGCACGAGCGGAAGAAAGAGGCGGTGGCAGCAGTGAACGGTGGAGGACGCTGCCGGCTACACTGAGCTGCTGAAACGGAGGAGGTGACGGCGTTGAGGCAGATGAAAAGAGTTATATAATTTTACAAATTCATTAGGGCTTTCTGCTTAAACTTGAAGTTAGAAATATAAAATCTCAAAAAATATGTTATTCCTAGATGTTCGTGGTGGTTCGAAGCCTCAAAAAGTGGGTCATTACACGTTTAATATCAAAGTCTTAGATGGGTGCCGGTATAAGCTAGGTCTAGATAGAGAGTCATGAATTCCTGATATCTTGCATTAGAAATGTTTCATCACAGTCATGTAAGTATTAACCGTTTGATCAAAGTTATAAGATGATTTGATTGAATGGAGAAGTATGTCTTGGGATTGATCGACTTTAATGAAGGGTAAGAATTGATTTTGACCCAAGATGAGTTTGACGATGCTAGATAATGACGCCCAAATTAGAAATCGTACAAAGCAAGGTCAAGATAGGAGAGGAAGGAGAACCGCTAAAACTAACCCTACCTTCGAGGTTCCAAAAAGGGAGGCTCCACAAGAGTGGGAGCCAAAACGAGTAGCACCCATGATTGAGAACGTTGGACCCTACAATTGTAGAGTCATGGTTGAAAGCAGCGGAGATCAGTGTGAGTAAACCCTCAAGATCTAAATAGAGAAGCCAAAGGAGGTGTAGGGCAAGGAAGGGGCACAACCCGATTGACCATCGTCACAAGAGTGGATGATACACATATAATGGTGATAGGATCATGAATCATTAGAGAAATAGGCAGAGTCCACTCGACGTGCATCCTTTCAGAAATCTGAGTTTATTGCACGTATTAGCTTGCAGGGGTGCGCACAGGCTTTCAAGTGCCACAAAAAAGGGACTAACGAGACTCAATGTTATAGTGCATGAGATAATCGATACTAGATCCAACGGACTATGAACGCTCAAATACTTATGGACACATCATCGAAGAGGAACTAGAGTCAACAATTTAATGCCTAAGCATTAAGCCTATATGTCCATGTGTCATATGCTAAAACAAGCCTAGGCAACGACCGACTATTTACCCTTTTGCTTCGACATCTACGTGCTCTTGGCATCAGTCTATGGGCTACCCATTCGACCTGTTTTGAAACACGGACTAAGGAGTTTGACATGTGTGTGCATTAACGGGTGGGTAAACTCGTAAGGCGCAAGAAACCTGATTAATGAGATCCTCTCACCACCGTTTTATATTTTATTTTTTATTTATAATAAATTTAGAAACTTTTTTGTCAGTCAATTCCCAAACTAATCCCTTATTGATCGGCCATCGCCGAGCCGAACGTTCTTCTTCTTCGTCGCAAAATTTCAAGGATAGGAATCTCAGTTCTTCTCTCCCGCCAGATTCCCAGTAGAACAACATAGATTTGATTTCCGCATATGGCTCCTTGAGATCCTCTTCAGTATCGGAGAATCAGAGGTTCAGAGAGTGAGACGTCCACGATTCCGGCCGTGGCGGAGGAGAAGACGACGATGCGATTGGGGAAGAGACGATGAGCTGAGGCATCGCATCGTGGAGAAATGAATGTGAGCCATGCGACGGTTCACCCGGCCGAAGATCCCCCTACTACCGACGGCGCGAATGCGCCCATGGTCAGGATGAAGGACATGGAAGGAATGCCCGGCACCCGCGGAGGACTCGCTTTGCGATTCTTTCAGTTTCTATTTGCGGCGGCGGCGCTGGTTGTCATGGCTACTACCAGTGATTTCCCTTCTGTTACGGCCTTTTGGTAAATCTCATTTTTCCTCGATTGAACCTTTCTCTCTGAACTTGCGTTTCGTACAACTTTGTTCTCTATTTCTTTGGAAGGATAAGGCGATTTGTTATATTAGTAGCTTTTGGATTCAGGATTCGTCGGGTTGGATCTAATTTTGCAGGAAATGGATTTAATTCTGCAGTGAAATAGATTCATTTACTTCGTTTTAATTGGATTTGCTACGTGCCCACGCAATCATGATCGAAGTTTCAGATAAGTTAAGCCCGAATTTTGGAGCCAATGACAAGCATTCTGTAAAATACATCGATTGGTTGTTGATGGTTCAATACACTGAAGATGCAATAAACTCGATCAGATTGTTGTTAGCTTTGTCGTCTGATAATAGTCATTTCTTATATGGTTGATCCCAGATTCATTGGCATTAGTATCTTTTTATCCTTGGAATTAAGTTTAAGGTTTATCTTTTTATCATTTACTTCATCTTCAAGTTCTTAGCTCGTGTATATGAATCTTATGCTTATTGAAGCTATGAAAAGATAAATTTGCAGCTTGATTTTCTACGCTTGGTCTTTATGTGCGTGCTGTTCCTTAAACAATCAAATCTTCTGCCTTTTCAGCTATCTTGTTGCAGCAGCTGGTTTGCAGAGTTTGTGGAGCCTCTTTTTGGCCTTCATTGATATATATGCTCTATTAGTGAAGAGATCCTTACAGAATTGCAGGATAGTCAGCTTATTCACTATTGGTGATGGTGTATGTTTATAGCAAAATTTTGATTTTGGCATCCGTAGATTCACTTTTATGTTCTTCAATATTCTGGAAGCTGATTGCTTTGCTGCATTACTAGTTAGCTCAACACCAATTTTCTTGGACTGGATTAATGAAATTAATGTGTTTTAGCATGTTAACTTTAAAGCCTGGTGGTATTCTTTTAGGTGAATTGGACTTTCGATTGTTGTTTCTTACATCAAGTTATTTACTGATATCACTCTCTGTTGCTGTTGCATATAAAACTATCATGATTGCAATCATTCTCATACGATAATAATTGAATACTTAGAGGTCCCTTTAGAACTCGCACAATTTCGGCTGTCATTTTCTTTCGATCAATTATCAATGATGCACCTTTCCTGACTTGTCTGTAATTTCACTAGCCTAGCAGCTGACACCTGAACTTTTTTCTCTTCAGATCACATCTACCCTCACATTCGCTGCAGCTTGTGCTTCTGCAGGCATCACTGTTCTTATAGACAACGATATCGGTAGCTGCAGCGAGAACCACTGTGTACAGTTTGAAACTGCAACGGCCATTGCATTTATTAGCTGGTTTACTGCGTTGCCTTCGTTCTTCATGAACTTCTGGTCTCTTGCATCCCGATGAATTTGGCTTGGCTCTTTTTAGCTAGTTTACTGCGTTGTCTTCATTCTTCATGAACTTCTGGTCTCTGCATCCCTATGAATTTGGCTATCAAACTTGAAAGATATTGTTACTGTTTCTTGCTGGTTTATGATGTGATGTTTTGTAGATGTCCTGAAATTGAATCTTGTAATGCCAATGTTCAGAATTTGTAGTTAAGGTGATAAATATGGGTGCTTTGATTTGGACGTTGGTTCATCACTTGATCATTCATTATTGCACTATCTGATGGCAATGAATCACATACAAACACAAATATTGTAAATTTACTTTGGATTTTGGTTTCAGCAATTCATCAACATTTTCCATTCTTATCATTCAACAAAAGAATTTGATATCAGAAAGTTTCCCCTGCCAGATACATCATTATACTTCAAACCCCAGGCAGATATATAGATAAGATGTTACATAATTGAAGAACCCCTTCCTATTTTCTAGGACTGTTGCATAATTTTCAACAAGTGTACAGGGAAAAGAATCACAAGAATGACCAGTTGACGAGGGAGAAGGCAAGACAGTGTACAGTAGACTCGTCCTCGGTAAGAACTTTCCATACAACGGCTTGTTCAAAGGATACATGTCGCCCCATTGTCGACATGCAAATTCCAGCAGGAATGTAAGCAAAGCCCTACCGAAAACAAGTAAGTATTCAGTTCAGTTAGCATCATTACATCGTTAATCAATCTTGAAATAGTAAGTCATCATAAGTTTTCTTTATGCAGCGTAAACACCCCAGCCATGTCAAGTCGAGCACGACAATGAACTGAAGGGAAGAATATAATACGAAACCTGGTGCATTAAGCTGGAAAAATCAGTAGAGAAGGCCTTGCGGGCAGAATCGCCAAGAATTTGATCCAAAGTGATGTCTTGTAAGGCAACCTAGGATATCTTCAACATGTCAAGGCCTGCTTGGTTAGCAAACATGAACACTGGGGGTAGTGACTGCAAACCAACAAAATAAATTACATTGCTTAGAGGACAGCCACACAACACAGATATTCATTTGGTTCTCACTTGCAGAGTTTGTTTATTCACCTCAAGGGAACAGCACAGAATTGCATCCTGATGCTTTCATAGGCGTTTCAACACTGATTCACCATCCACACTCTCTGAAGGCACCAGTTCAGTTCCAGTATGGCATCTGTGAGACAGAGAGGTATGGAGTCAAGTTTATATTTTTATGGCTTATTATCTTAAATTCGAAGGGTAATTTTCTTTGATGGGTGGTTTCCTAAACGGGAGAATGATTTTTACCTTCAATGGGTAGTTTTCTGAGTTGGTAACTGTGGTAACTGTAGCTATGGCAGATCCAGTGAGCCTGTGTGAGAGCTTCTGGACAAGCAGATGATCGCTTTGGCTCCGATGATGAGCTTAATCCTGAGGGCTTAAGGCTAAATTTCTTTGCGATTCTATGTAGTTTAGGTAGCATGTTTAGAATAATTCAAACTAACACGATCATGTGAAGTGATTCTAACCTCAATTAAGTGTTCTTGACTTGAGATATTTGATCAAAATAGTAATTTGAATCTTACTTTCCCTTAAAGTGATTCCTTATCACTAGGGTTAAGTGTTCTTACCTTTCCTTTAACCAAATGCTAAATTTATTTGCAATTTTATATAGTTTTGGTTGCATGTTTAGAATTATTCAAGTTTGACATGATCGATCTTGCTTGTAGAGTGATTCTAACTTCCATCAAGTGTTCTTGACTTAGATATTTGATCAGCAAGCTAATTCGAATCTTACTTTCCCTTCCCTTAAAGTGATTTCTTATCATTAGGGCTAAGTGTTCTTACCTGATCAACTAGGTGATTCGAATCTTATTTTCTCTAGGAGGGATTCCTTCTCATTAGGGCTAAGTGTTTTTTACTTTTCCAACAAGTATTCTTGCTTTGGGATACTCGATCAATAAGGTAATCCGAATTTTACTCCGCTTGTAGTGATTCTTTTATCATTTGATATTACGACTCTATTAAACAAAACAAAAAATAAATTTTCATACATATTGAGATGAGATTGAAAGGCATTTAGAAGTGGGGAGGAAAGAGAGAAGAAAAAAGAGCATTGATTTAATTATTTGGTTATTTCATCATAGGATTTAAAATACTTTTATTTTCTTCCTTTCCCATTTTGACCCTTCCCCTTCCACTGCGAATAATTTTATTTTTTAATTTTTTAATTTTTTTAATTTTTTAATTTTATATATTCATTTTGGGTCTTAATTAATAATTAATAGGTTTTCCTCAAAACTTGTGCCCTTTTTTCAAATGGTTATTTCTTACGAGTTTATTTATTTATTATACAACAAAGTCTCTTTCATAAGTCATAAATTTTTATTTTATTAAATATATTTTAAAAAATTATTGAATTCATGAAAAATAAGTCTGACAAAAAAAACAAGAATAAAAACCAACAAAACTAAAATTAAAATTCATAAATTTATTAGATATTTTTTTCTCAGTTCTTCAAATTTAAGTTTTTAAAAACTATATTAAATATTATATTATATTTTTGGTTAGGATATATTATTGAATTTATTAGGATGTTTTATATTTTTTAATAGAAATTATATTGAAAGATGGAAAAAAAATTGTTCTTAAAAGAACCCAATTTTCTTAAATTCTTCGAAAATCTCCACTTCAATATAGACATAACCTTAAAAATTTAGAAGCCAAATCCATTTTTATATATTAAAAATGAAATACTTATTAGTTGGTTGTTAAATTTTGTGTTTAAATAATAATTTTAAAATTATAAGAAAACTCCTAAAATATAATTTTCCCATGTCAATTTAGAATATAAAATAAAGTTGAAACGAGATTGGAACAAATACTTTTCAAACGGCGGACCTAAAACAATTTGGACAAGATCCGCAATATAAACACATACATATATATATGGGATGTCTACTAGAGATGTTGTGTACACAACTCAAGCCCACCGTTAGCAAATATTGTTCTTTCCTTCAAGGTGCCCACCGTTAGCAGATATTGTCCTTTCCTTCAAAGTTCTCAAGGTTTTTAAAACGTGTCTGCTAAGAAGAGATTTCCACGCCCTTATAAAGAATATTTTGTTCTCCTATCCAACTGAGGTGGGATCGTGTTATTGCACCCAAGGGCTCCCCAAGGGATCATCGAGATGATCTTGGGATGCAGATTAGAACAGAGTTCTTGGAGAAGATGGGATAGCATGCCCAAAGATACGAATATATAAGTACATAAGTTGACACAGTCGCTGTTGAAATGGCATTGGGATGCTGATACTAATTTTTCCACCTCTCAACAACTCGAGTTTTTAACAAAACGGGGCGAAAAAATAAGAAAAGAGAAAAGGTTGACACTCAAAATAAGATGCAGACAAGAAGAGAGAACCTAACTTTACTGCAAAACCATACGACAATCTCCCCTATGTGGTCTCTTTCTAATGAATCACCTCATCAAATTTTGAGTTCTTCCAGATTTTCTAATGTCTTGGTTTCTTGCCGACTGTTCACCAATGTGGTTGTATCCTGTTCTACTTCAGCAGGTGACTCAGTGGGCGGTGTGGGCACGGGCGCAGGAGCAGCAAGGTTTTCTTTAGGAGCAGTTGGGGCTGGACAGTCTTCTTTTTTAACTGCAGGAGCATTTTCCTTGCGCACTGGGGGAGCAGCAAAGACAGGAATTGCTTGCCTAATGGAAACCGGTGGGGCGATCCGTACCGGTGGGACTCGAATTACTTGCTGTGGTGGTAGCTTCAATGGCTGTGGTAGAGGAGGGGCAGAATACACAGGCATTGTTGTTCTAATTGTAACTGGTGGGGCAATGCCATGGCAAGATGTCCTATACTGGTGAACGGGAATATACGAAAGAGCAGCAGCTCCGGCACTGAACTTCTGGGGGCGGGGGGTTGCAGAGCCTTCTAGTGCAGAAGTTTGGGCATGTGGGATGGGGATTTTATTTGCTGAAAAGGGAGCTCTGCTACGAGGAGCTGCTTTTTGGCAAATTAAGGGCAGAATCTTTGATGTTGGAGCAGGGGGACGTTGGGGACTAGTTGGCCGTGGACTTTGAATTTGAAGCTTTTTGGGGAATGGTATTGTTGCATTTGGATTTGACATTGCCATTTTTTCCTTTTGGCGATAATTCAATAAGGCTCGAGCTATAGTGATCTGCTCCAGTTCATCATTGTTTTCTGGTTCTGATGAAGAGCTTGCTGATTCTTTAGCCACTAGCCAAAATCAAAAACAAAATGTTTTCTCAACACCAGAATATTTGATTTTTTAAGCAAGGCAAGAAGCAGATTAAGAACAGGATACTTTGCTTCCAGAGGAAATAATGGCTCTATAATAAAGAACTTTCCCATAAACATATCACAGAGAAACCATTAGAATTTAATCTCCATGTTCCGCTTGCATACATTAATTTGCACAAAATAAGATGGGGTTATTCTTTCTTTGTGAGGATATCGTTGAAATTGTTCGTTTGGAAATTTCCGAAAAGCTAAGCCATGGTAACATACAAATAGTAAAAAATAGAAATAGAAATAAAAACTCACATTGTTTTAATGATGACCAAGCTGCCATTGCAGCATTCTTCTCTGCTTGTTTTTTATTCTTGGCAGGTTCTCCAGTAAACGTTATTCCAGCCAATTCTACTATCCCTGTAAAAACAGGTAGGTGACCAAGACCTGATCTGAATGTTGTATACTGAGGCAATGGCGCTCCAACTCTTTGGGCAATTTCCTGCAGGAGGTTCTTGTAAACCCCTGTCTCATCCTGATCATAGGTGATTACAGTAAGTAATTAAACTAAAAATCGGCCAAGTTAGCTCATGCATATATCATAGCAGCATCTTTGATTCATATCAAAACATTTAACAGACCAAAGAACAACATCAAAAGAGAAAAGTTGACAAATTCTATGCCCAAGAGGGATTAGTAGATTTCAGGAATCTTTTCTTTTACTATAATCAAATGCTAATATCTTGTATGCATTTTACTTTTCAGCAGATAGTGTACAAGGAATAAAAACATGTATGGATGCATGTCATGTTATCAATTATTCATAATGTACTTCATGTTCTCAGCAGTGTTTAAACCTAGAAATACGTTACATATAAATAATAATTTCATTTGAGAGATCTGCAGCCCAGAGAACTATACTATCTTCATCATCAATAATACTTCCAAATTGAAGAAATCTGCAACTTAAGTTTTTATGGCTCCATTGATCAATTTCTAAGGTGCAACAAGTTTTCTCACTCTTTAATAAAAAGAGCAGAGCAGATTCCATTTGACCTGAGGTAATCTGAAGTTGAAGCTCACAAGCATCATAATTCGATTTGTAATGCCTCTACTGTCTAAAACTGAATTCAATTGAATTCTAAAAGGTACATTTCATAGTTTTTTCTGTGATGCTGCATACAAATAATAAGCTATCTAAGCTCCAACTCTTCCATACTAGATCATTAATCTGTTGTTTTGCATAGTAAAACTCCATAAAATGGAATTGTTATTCATCAATCTTACCCACCAGGCCACCACTTAATCGTTAGAGCTTTATTTCATGGCCACGTCTTTTCGGATTAAAGATCCAAAGTTGCAATTTGAAGTTTACAAAAGTGAAGTAGTTTAAGAACATGGAAGCTAATAGTGATATCAAATATCAGGTACATTCTTTAATTTCAAAAGATATTGTTTCCTATTTTTGAAAGTTAAGTTAACCGAAGGGTAAGAGAATTGAAACATAGTTAACAAACCTCAAACCAATTAAACTTTATTAAATGAGTTATTACCAGCCAAAAAAGAGAAATAAAGATAAAGTATGTAAACAAGGCAATGAAAAAATAGTATGTGCGCCTCAGAGACCAACAGAAACAAAATATTTGATATTTTGAGCATCTTAACACAAACAAATCCTCATTAACAATCACTAGGGCGATACCATAGAACCTAGAGTTCCATAGGTGTAACAGCCCAAGCCCACCACTAGCATATATTGTCCTCTTTGGGCTTCCCCTTCTGGACTTCCCCTCAAAGTTTGAAAACGTGTCTTCTGGAGAGATGTTTGCACACCCTTATAAGGAATGTTTCATTCCCTCTCCAACCGATATGGAATCTCACAATAGGACATTCATCTTATTGGAACATAACGACATTCATGGAAAAGTAACCCCCAAATCAACCCTCGAAAATTCCTCATCTCTCTCTTCAAACACCAAGATAAACAAAGGTTTTTAAAACACAATAAAGTTGACAAAGACACATGCACGCATTTCCTCGAACGGCAAAAGGAGAGAAATAAAATTAAAGAACAAAGAAGAAAAGCTTAGTCAAACAATTTGTACAAAAACGCGGGGAGGAGTAATTACATGAAATTATTGAATATACCCAAGTTTTAAAGCCTCCAAGACTTCTATGAACAAAAATAATGGACACAACCTCCTAAATTCTAATTGGTCTACTTGAATCATCTCTATCTGAAATTCAGCCTCCAACAAGTTTATCACAATTGGTGTTGAATTCATGGTCCGTGCCGTTTCTACGATACCCATCTGGTCATTTATGAGATCGGAGAAATAAAATGGGCCAAAGTTGGGAGCTACCGAAAACACAATTGGACGACCGACAAACCCATTAATGAGCAAATTAATTACACCAACTTGCCCGAGAAGATTACTCCCGACAGCTGGCTCCGAGATAATAAGGTAAACAAAACTAGATACCTCCTCTAATGGAACGGACCCTCAAAGAGGCGTCACGAGTTCACACTTTTCGTTCAAACACGACCCTAAACCGTAGGTCCAGTCAAGAGAATTCCGGCCGATCAGAGAGATCCGAAGATCATAACATAATTTAAAGGAAAAAAACCCAACCCAATCCAGGGCACAACGAGCAGAACAAGCATCTCTTTTAGATCTTAGTTAACCCACCGACCGAGATATTCAAGGATTAAGCACTACAGGTACGATTGTGCAATTTCTGTGTATCCTATCTTACTGGAAATGATAACAGGAAACTCAGAGGAGAAGAACACGAACAAAATGCACAACGAACACTAACATAACAAAAAACCTAAAGCAAATCTCTAACGTTCTCAACTCGCACAAGCAAATCCTACTGCAAACAGTAACATCAATTCATTCAATAAAACACAACCGAGAAATGAAGATCAAGCAGAGAAGCAAGCCGAGACACAAGAGCAAAACCTAAACACAACCATATGATCAAAGTAAAAAAGGACTCACCAGGATCCTAGCTGCAAGCGAATGAGGGGGACCACGGTTAGAGAGTGCGTTCAAAGCGACCTCGGCGGCGGAGTGCTCGGCCTGACGAAGAGTAGAGCAGTACTGAGGGCATTCAAAGATCTCGCCATTGAAGTTAACAGTAGCTTTAAACCTCGGCGCATGGTCTGGTCCTTCCCTAATGCAGGCATACGAGGGAAGATTGAAGCAACTTCTCTGCGCCAGCTCTTGAAGCTGGTTCTTGTACATTTCTACTCCGATTCAGTCTCAGCTCCGCCTCACTCCTCTCCTCAGTTCACAAATTTACCTCCTCCCCCCTCCTCAAATAAGGCTTTACACAGAAACCAAAAACCCTAGGCCAGATCCGATCCGCCGTAATCTGTCAGAAAAATCAAAACCACAGAAGAAGAATCTCACCGTCGTCGGTGACGGAGATGAAAATCCGGCGAGATCAAAGGTTTTCAAGGGTTTTTTTTCCCTTCACTTCCAGAGAGAGAAAGAAGAGAGAGAGAGAGAGAGAGCCCTGAGGCTGGTTCGTGAGACAGAAAGGGAAGAGAGAGAAACAATAATTTTCTTAGCGGAAAAAAAAAATTAAAAAAATTAAATTAAATTTATTTCTTATTTTTTTAATTTGTCTTATTTAGAATAATATTATATTGTGGAAATTTATATAATTTAATGCTTCTTATTTTTTTGGAGTCAACTGGAACGTTATTTTAATTTATTAATTAGTAATTAATTGTTTATTAAGAATAAATCATTAATTTTTATATACTAAGCACGTGCCCTCACTAACACTGTACAGATAGACATAATAAAGACAATGGGATTATTAAGAGATTTATATAAATTTGATTTTTGTCTCAAAATAAAATATATTTACTTAAAAATATTTCAATAATAAATACATTTTTTTAAATAATAAGGTAATATTTATCTCAAAAATACAATTTTGGTATTATTTCATGAATACCTTTTAATTTTTTTAAAAAATTTAAAAATATTTTAAAAAGTTAAAAAAATATTTATTTTTACTGATAGTATCAGTTTCAAAAATCAATATTAAAAATTTTAAATTTTTTTTTTAAAGGTTAAAAGATGTTAATACTCATTTAAAATTTTATGGATATTTTTTACCGAAAGATATTAATTTAAAAATATTTTTTAAATAAATAGTTAAATATTTTTATCCAAAACTAATAAATATATATTTGAAAAGTCTTATTGAAAATTTTAAAATGGAAGGATATTTTTATTAATTTAGTCTAAATTTAATTTAATTTTTGTGAAATGACAAAAATGCCCTTGATTTAATGTCTATTGTGTTATTTTGCTTATAAATATTGCTTTCTATTGATTTATTTTGGTAAATTTAGTCTTTTAATTTTTAAAATTTTTAAAATTCATATACACAAAATTAAAATTTAAATTACAAAAGACATAAAAAGATTGAATGGTTAAGATTAAGTTACCTCGGATGAATATTGAATTTTGTGTCTATTTCATCTCTGAATTTTCAAACGTGTCTAATATTATTTTGATACCAAATAATAAGGATTCATTAGAAGGGGAGTAAGATTCAGATTACTTTATTGATCGAATATCTTGATACAAGAACACTTGTTTGAGATTCAGACCACTCCACAAGTAATATCGATCATATCAAGCTTGAATGATTCTACCTGCAACATAAACTATATAGTAAAGTTGAGGAATATTTTATAAATGAAAAATTTAAAAAAATGAATGTGATGGAACAGTAGGTAAATTAATTAAAAAAGAAAAAAAAAGGTTTGGTTGAAACTATAGGGCCCATTTTGCAAAGATATCCTCCTACCACCATATCAAAAGATGCAACCACTTTGAAAGCTAGTGGAGATAAAAAGGTGGAAAGATATCAAACCTACAAAATGCCCTCTTTCCATTCAAATCTTTCAAATTTTTGTATATATTTCATTTCGATCCTTCTAATTTTAAATATTTAAATTTAGTCTCGGTCCAAAAGTTCGTTTGTAACGACCAAGACCTGCTGATAGCAGATATTTTCCTTTTTGGACTTTCCCTTTTGGGTTTCCCCTCAACGCTTTAAAATGCGTCTGCTAGTGTGGGACATCACAATCCACCTCGCCCTCAGAGCCAACGTCCTTGCTGGAGGATACTGACACTCTTCCTTTCTCCAATCGAAATGAGACCACCACCAAATCCACCTCCCTTTTGGGCCCAGCGTCCTTAACTAGCACACCGCCTCGTGTCTACCCCTCTTGGGAAACAACGAGAAGGCTGACACATCCTTTAGTGTCTGGCTCTGATACCGTTTGTAACGACTTAAATCCACCGCTAGTAGATATTGTCTCACATTGGTTGGGGAGGAGAACAAAACATCTATAAGAGTGTGGAAACGTTCCCCTAGCAGACACGTTTTAAAGCCTTGAGGGGAAGCCCGAAAGGAAAAACCCAAAGAGGACAATATCTGTTAGCGGTGGATCTGGGCTGTTACATCGTTATAATACGATCTCAAAATATGAGACCCAGGAAAAAGCTGGTCAAACTTAAATAGGATATGATAGCTTCTTTATGTTCTAACATTCTTGCCGATACAATATCCAATCCAAGGTCTAAAAAATATTTTCCTTTTTTCGGGAATATCAAACAGTGAAAAGAATTTCTCAATGTGCATAAGCGCTCACACTAACCCACCGCTCCTATTTGCATGGTAAAAAGCAAAGAAATAAAGGGATTCACAAATTCTCCTAACCTAGAGTTCGTAGTAATAGGTTCTATAGGAGCTGGACAATCCTCTTTAGTTAAATTAGGAGACTTGGGCAAATTTTTGGAACAAGGACCAAGCATTGAGAGCCCTTCAAACTCGAGATATAAGCTATTAGTTTATGTATATAGTGCTCACGAATTTCAATTCGTGACCTGCAATCAACCCTTTGCTTTAAAATTTGTTCTTCCTCTAGAGTCATTCTCGTTGGATTAAACCTATTTCATTATCTTCGTACCATTGAGATGAATATTTTTCATGAAAAAGTCAAGGTCTGAGGAAGTTTGGATCGAGCTACCTAATAAGAGGTAAAATCACATGAATTTGAACCAATAAATCGAGAAATTTTACCTCAAAATTAGAACACACAAAAATTTGTCCTTCAATATCCCTTCCATTTGCTTCAAGATTAGAGGAAGAGTTTTGGTGAAGGAATTGAGAGATGATATGGACGATAAATGCCCAAATAGAGAGCAAAATTTTGTAGGTTAGCTTCGACGAAAAGTTAGTTTCTAAGGGTATAAAAATCGTCATCTCACTCTATTGGAGGTTGAGAATGATGACGTTGCTAATTTAGTTGAACTGACGGTCATCCCAAACCAAACCATCCTCACTATTTTATTTATTTTAGCCTCAAATAGATTGGTTCTCATTTACTTCTTTTGATTCCTTAAAATAGACGTGATTTGGACACTTGAAGTAACCCTAAATGTTATTGAACAAGTGAGTAACCGACTTTTCTCAAGTTTACGGGTAGGAATTGCATGAAAATGAACCATGAAACAAGAGTTAAGTACTAAAATAAGACGTTTTGATCGAGAATCATGATACTTTAAAGTAACTTAGCTAAATGGACTCTGATATCTGTGAAATTTCAATGGACTTATTATGATATAATAAGGGCATAGGTAAATTTTGATGAACATAAGAGCATCTTTAAGGCTTAAACTAAGGATAAGGGTAAAAGGATCAAAATGCCCGTGCTATATTCGTAAGTTATTTTAAGGTCTAGATGAACTCTAAATAACTTAATGTTTTATTTGAGACATAAGATTTATTATCCATTATTGCAAAGTAACTGGGACATGTTGGGGACCGATACCAAGATTGAGGTACAAAATGACCATAATACCCCTACTATGTCTTTTAAGATATTTTATGATCTAAATGGACCCAAAATGACTTAAGATCATATACGAGACCTATTTTTAAGGATACAAAGAACTATGTAATGTTTTAAGAAAACTCGAGCAAGTTTAGGACCTAAATCGAAATTAGGTGGAAAAAACCAAAATACCTCTGCCATGATTTTATGATGTTTCTAAGGCCTAAATGGACTCCAAATGATATGAAATTTTATATAAGACTCATTTATGATATCATGAATGATTATGCATGATATCAAAGATATTAGAATATGTTCGGGGGTATAAGCCAAGCCTTAGAAGAAAATCACGAAACTACCCCTAATGACCCTTTTATAAGAATTCATGGTTTTTACGAAATTTAAATGATATGATATGTTACAAGATATTTATTGATAATGTTATGCATATGATTATGAAAATATTGTATGTTTATAACTCATACATGGGATTAAGGCTCACATGTTATGATTTAAGCCTTAGTTATGCCTCAAGTGTTAAGAAAGAATTCTTAAGAGTTAGAACCTAAGAACTTAAGATGACGCTCTAACGATAATAACCAAGTGAAGTGAGCTTGTCCCCAAAAAGCACAACTCAAGCCCTAAGCCTATCATGACGCTAAGACGGCTATGTATCACTTTACTCAAACTGACCTCATGCCCTAAGTCACCTTAGACCTCCCAACACGTGGTGCATCATGATCTTATGTTCGCCTCATCTAGGTGGGATGACCTGCCCATGTTTCTTATAGAACACCTTGCTCATGTTTCTTGCAAGTGTACCCTACCCATATTCTTGCCATATATCCTACCTATGTTTTCTTGTAGGATATCATGCTTCTTGTTTTCATGTTTTTCCTTACCTAAGTGAGATGCTCTACTGTTTTATACAGAACACTTGCCTATGTTTATGCAGGGTTACCCTCATAAAGGCACGAATCATATAAGTGAATGAACTTATGCATTGTGCATTGTGCATTGTGTATAGAGTAGAAGTGGATAACTTAATGGAACCTACTCTCCTTGAACCCGCCCAAAGGTGAGGGATTATATGAGTACATGGAGCTAGGATAGGACCTTCATATTATGTACATGAGTGGAAGTAGGTAGCCCAATGAGATCCACTCTACTTAAACCCCTTAGGGAAAAGGATCTCTACTTAAACCCCCCTAGGGAAAAGGATCATATAAGTATATAAGTCTATAACCATGGACTAAGAACTCAAGAATCCATAACCTCAAGACAAGGTCCTTAGAACAAAACTATGCTCATGAACTTCAGATCTTTGGACATGAACATGCTTAAGAACTTAGAGCCCAGAGGACATTCTTTGGACATGAACATGCTTATGAACTTTAGAGCCCCAAGACCAAGGTCCTCTCGCGACCAAGGTTCTTAAGGCAAGCACTAAGGCATGTCTCATGATCAGGATAAGAGTGTGGGTAAGAAGCCAAGAGCAATTCGGGAGCATCCACACAAATTCATCATTCCAAAATACATTCTTTAGCTTGAAAGAATGGCGATGAAAAGATTTCGTGAAGAAAGCAAGGCGTGATATGGTTTGGATTACCCCAACTTAGGTTATTGCTTCTGCGAAGAATCAATTTTCTCGCGAACTTGGGAAGGTTTAATGATATGAACTAAGAGACATCAATCATACAATATACTTCAATGAAGATGTGAAGAAAATGACGTTGAAATTATAAAAAGATATTTCAATTCATGCCACATTGAAGAAGAATGAAGTTTTATTGTTATAATTTTTGGGTGGATCATAATTTAGAGTTGTGTTTCTTTAATGTATTTTAAGACTTATTTACATCGTGGCTAATTATGGTCATAAAGTATACTAGTGGTTAATTATGGTCATAAAGTATAAAAGTTACAACTCTTGGAAAGTCTCAGGCAAAGTTAAGAGTTTTCATTTTGAGGCTATATAATGTCATGTATGTTATCTTTGTAAGAGAGACTTGGAAAATATAGTAAAATAAGCATTTGTGCTTTCCTTTAGTCGATGACTAAGTTTCTTTGCAATTTTATATAGTTTAGGTTCCAGGTAGAATCATTCAAGTTCGACATGATTAATCTTACTTGTGGAGTGATTTGAATCTCAAATAAGTGTTCTTGGCTTGAAATATTTTATCAACAAGAATCATTCAAGTTAAACATGATCAATTTTGCTTGTAGAGTGATTCGAGTCTCAAACAAGTGTTCTTGCCTTGAGATATTCGATCAACAAGGTAATCTGAATCTTACTCCCCTAGCAAACCTACCGCCTCTGTCACTGATAATACTCGATGAAATGCCCCACAAATTTACAATGTGTTTAAAGAACAATTGGGTTGTCAATTAGGTTGAGCATATTTTGGATATGAATACAAATGTGGAATACTTTGAGAATCGATCTATGATAATCAAGATGACTTCATGTTTTCCTACCATCGGGAGGTGTGTAATAAAGTCCAGGGACACACTTTTTCAAGGTCTTGTTGGTACTAGAAAGAGTTCGAGGAGTCTCGAGACCTTGACTTTTTCAACTTTATCTTGTTGGCAAATGAGGAACGTCTTGGCATACTATATCATGTCATATCATATATTTGGCCAAAAATACTCTTTTTTCATTAAGATATACGCTCATTGTCACCTCGGGTGACCAGCCCAGAGGGTAATGAGATCTGTGGACAAATTTCCTTCGTAGTTCTCATGCTCTGACGACAAACAAACTATTTTCTTTTGTCAACCGAAGGTCCTCTTCGACCCGCTTTGGTTACAGGGTCTTTTTAACTGTCCTCATATGATATCACACATCGACCCGTCAATCTTATTTGAATGTGGGCTAACATGCACAGAACCGCATGCTTGTCCTTTCGATTCAAGGTGTTGACCGCTTGATTACTCTAACGTTAATTTGGTTAGTTAAAGAAGTGACAAATGTCATTGTTATCCGTCTTCACCAGAAGTTAGATCCTAACAGATAATGTCTTCAAACTATAAGATAGTATGCCTCCTCTCTGCACTATTGAGTTTTCAATTGTCAAAGGCAATAGGGTGGTCCTTCTAGATGAAAACGCCCATGAAGACAAAGTTGAATGCATCTGTCTCTATTTCAAAAAGTTTTGAAATTTTAAACAAGCCAAGGATAGGACCATTCATCATGATTGCCTTATCTTTGAATGGCTTCTAAAATTTGTCTGACCACGACTAATGGTGGTCTTTCTTAACCAATTCTGTTAATGGGGTAGTTCACTTAAAAAACCCTTCGACGAACTGCCTATAGTAATTGGTCAGTCCTAAGAAGGATGCATATTAGTCACTTAGGTGGGTACTTTTCAATCCTCGATAGCCTTTATCTTGTCACTATCCATGTTGATTTGCTCGCACATGATGACGTGCTCAAGAAAATTGACGCACTTTTAGGCAAAAGCACATTTCCCTTTTGTCACATACAACTCATTCTATCTCAGCTTTTCAAAAACTAGGCAGAGGTGTACCTTGTGTTCCTCCAGTGTGGAACTATATACAATGATATCTCGAGATGCACCACGATGAATTAGTCTAGGTATTCATAAAAAATCTGGTTCATCAAGGTATAGAATGTAGCTCGGGGCGTTTGTTAGGCCAAAAGTCATCACTAGAAACTCAAAAACCCCATAGCTTGTTACACAAGTTGTTATGGGTTCGTCTCCCTCTATGATATGTATTTGGTAGTATCTCGATCAAATCAAGTTTTGTGAAGTGTTTAGCCCGATGAAGCTAGTCAAATAGGCAGGATATAATCGATGGGTACTTGCTGTGTACTGACATCTTGTTTAGGGTCTTGTATTCAATGCACGGACATAATGTCCCGTCTTTCTTTTCTGAAATAACACAGGGGCGCATATGATGCCTTTGTAGGACAAATGAACCCAACAGCTAACAACTCATTTAACTCCAGGTAGGAGCTCGAATTCGTGTTCTATGCCCCTTCGAGGGGTAATGCCTTCGGTAAGCTATCTGAAATTATATGAGCATAACTATGTAGTACATCTCAAATTTCGCTTGGAATAGGTTTAGCGGTGGTTACTTTTTCCACCATCGATATGGCCATAAACATGGGCTTTGATCGAGCAAGCCCTTTCTTCAATTGGGATTGCAAGGATTATAGTGGGGTTGCATTCAATAATCAAAATACACTTAGTTGGTAGCATTTAAATAAAAAGGAAGTTCATTACGTCGAAGTCGTCCATATGAACTACAACCATATCCATTTCTCGCAACCAAACCAAGGAGACTTTCTTGGAGACACTGGCGATAGGCAAGGCCTCTAAATTAACCGCTTTAATTTTTTCCAAGTCCTCTATCTTTATTTCCAACTTGTAGGCTTCTTGGTCTGAGATGAAGTTGTGGGTCATACCTAAATCCACCAGAGTACTCTTACTCAATCGAAAATTGACCATAGCACTAACAAAAATAAACCATTCCTATACCCTTTGTTTGGATCAACTTTTAGTACTCTCATTTTTGGAGTGTCGTGATCGTTCTCTATCGCTAGTTCTACTTCGAGGTCATTCCTTTGTTGTACTGAGGTTTGAAGTCTACTAAGGGCTGGCTTGGTGAGGACAATGAAAAGCATGTGGGAACCTTTACATAAAAGACACTTTAAAGACATCGATTGATTGTTCTTGTGTAGGTAAGACCCTCGAGATGATCAGACAATCATGATATGAGGCGATCGATCTGTTCCCTCATTTGGTCTATCACTCCTCTATTAGGTCTACTTGTGCCTTATTCCTCTAATCCATGGGCTTGAAAGGTCTGCTTCGTATTCCTCTAATCCATGGGTTTGAAAGGTCTGCTTCGTATTTTATGGTGAAGTTTTTTTGTTTTGAAAGTTCACTTCACCATTAAAGTTTAGGAGTTTCTCAACGGCGGAAAATGCCGCAAAATTTTGTTCTTACCCATGGATGTAATTCCTTGACAAAACATAATATTTTGACATGTCCCTAATATCCAGCATTTACGTAGAGAATTGTTTGACATAGTCCCTAATTCCTGCCTGCCTTAGTTCCACAATTATTGCCTTGCCTGAATTCTACATTTTCAAGGAAGAGCCAAGTCCTCGACTCTTTCTTAAGGTCTAGCAATGAGTTAATAATGCACAATCTATTTTAGATGTCGTTCACCTTTGAATGCCACCATAGTGTTGCATCGTTGATGAGATGCTCTGAACATGTTTCTATGGTTTTAAAGTATTATTGAATGCTAAAGATAAAATTCTTGAATTCTTTGGCATATGGTTCTCTTTGAAGGCTTTGGGTTTCGGGATCTTCAACTTGTTAAGCCAGACATGAGCTTGACTCAAAGTTCGATTTTCCACCGCCAACATGGCTAAGTTCACTTGGGTCTTCATTTCAACCATCTCGGTCTTGATGGCATCTATCATTGCCCTTAAATCTTTGGTCAACTCGCTGGAAAGTTCCAACATGATCTTTTACGAGATGCCTAGCTCTATGACACATACCTCAATGTGTGCGACAAAGCTCTCAAAGCAACCTCTGCCTTCTAAGCTAATTGGTCGTGTAGCTTTTTTTTTCTCGAGGGAATCAACCATAAATATCAATTTTTTAATTGCTAACCCATCTAGGTGGGCCCTCATAGCGCCAATCCCACTCACTTTCTCATCTAGTTCTACTACTTGACCTTCCCGGAAGCCGACCGTATCAAGGATTCTTTCAAGAACATTATTTCATCTTCGATCTCAAAAATTCAGTTGACTTGCAATTTAGCCAATTGTCATAGAGTCGACATTGTTTTGGTCTTTAACAAGATGAGAAGCTAACACGACTCTAATACCACTTGTCACAGTTGCACTCTTTTTAGCAACAGGATAGCGATAGTATAATACTTATTCTAATCCATCGAACAAGTTAGATGTGTCAAAATTAAACTTTGCAAACAATTCAAACGTATGTTTGAGTCTTAAGTCATGTTTTGAGACAAAATGTTTTATAAAACATAAGCGAGGAAAATGGTTGAAAAAAATTGAAAGAAAATATTATGAATCTTCATTAAAAACATGTGGGCACGAGAAATTATAACACTTGGTTAGGGAGGTTTGATGACTACTTGTCCCCTTTATAGTACATTTGAAGCAAGTAGTGTCCGACAAGAGTAAACATAATTTTGTGGTCATACACAATTTATATATAATAATATAATAATAATAATAATAATAAAATAACATGAAAGCAGATAAAAGAGTTTGACATGATATGAGCATGCGACAACAGACAACACGTCTTAGACAAGCATGAACCGAACTAGATTGGATTGGGTTAGTTGATGAGTTTCCTTAAACTAGATTGGTTGAACCGGACCAAAATACATTTTTACTTACGATCCAATCATATATATACATATATTTATTTTATTTTTATAATTATTTTTGTACGTATTAAAAACAAAAATTCAAATAATAAGCCCCAACAATCGGAATCAACCCAACCCGAAAAACTTATTATTTATTTACTGAATTATAAGTATGCGTGCTAAATTTTTTGTTCGATCAAACTTATTTGTGTTTAAAACCGAAGATTTTTATTTGTTTTGTATTAAAATTAGTGGGCATATTAGCAAAAATGCAATAGGGGTAAAAATTGAAATACTAGGAGTTTAGGGTTGAATTTAAAAAAAAAAAAATTGTGATGAATAAAATATGGTGGAAATGTAAAAAGAGAAGGGGAAGAAAAGCAATTAATGAAAAGTGATGGGAGGCAAAATTAATAACTTTCATGGCCTCACCACTAAACATTGGTGAGCCGCTGGAACAGTATTAATACTTTATTTATTTATTTATTTATTTATTTATTTTTAATATTTTCCAATTATTTCTCTTATCTTCTTTATGAGTGGGCCCCACACAAATATTTGAATTTCAATTCCTTTAAAATGGAATCCAATTTTTCTCTCTCCCATTAATTCTTTTCCCCAACTCATTAAACTAACTTTAATTAATAAGTTTTTTGTCACTAATTTTTAATGTATTTATTCCATATTTACTTACATTTTAGTAAAAAATTACTTTATTTTCTTAAACATATAAGATTCTGGATTTGATATCTATGAACTCCGACATTCCCATTCTTGAACGCTTACTTACTCTCACTTCTAAGAGTGAAAACTATCTTCACATACCAACATGATTGTCCTCACTCACATACATGCTAAGAAATCTTCGAGTCACCCACAATATAAAATTATTTAAGTATAAAACGCTTAACTTTAGAGTTCCTATAATTGAGTCACTATGCCTTATAATTGAGCCACTATGCACATTATACGTGCAAATAACAACTTTTAATTCTTTTAAATCTTTTTTAGTCTCTCAATTTTTATGCGTAAATCCATTCAAATTTATATTTTAAAACCACTAATGCACCATTATGAAAGTGTCAATTTAGTCTCTAATTTTTTTTTTAAAAAAATTAAAATACCCAATAATAGGACCATTATACTTGTGGGAGACACCTTGATTGATTTGAGAAAACATAAAAATAGAGAATTTATAAAAATAATAAATAATTAATTAAAAAAATAAAGAGAGAGAGAGAGAGAGAGAGAGAGAGAGAGAGAGAGAGAGAGAGAGGAAGTGGGAAAATTCAACAAAATAAAGTGATATATCACATACCTTTTTTATTATAAAAAAAAAAACATAATTAACATACTGTACACTGTGCCACTCTATCTTGTCCCACTTTTTCAGAACCATAATTACCATTACACAAGAAATTTGAGTGGCTTAATTTATTGGTTAAAGCACTGAAATGAACACTTCAAGAACAAGAAGAACAAGAAGAACAAGAAGAACAAGAAGAACAAGAAGAACAAGAAGAACAAGAAGAACAAGAAGAACAAGAAGAACAAGGGTGATTCATTGTAAAAAAGAAAAGTGCTTCTTAATTATTGAAAGATTTGACCTTTCAGCTTCTAAGTTTATCTCTGGTTTATATATGTTGGGAACAACTGGTTTTCAGAAAAGCAGATATAAGGTGGGGATTGGGATCATTTTAGCAGGCTGAAAAGCAACGCAAAACCAGCAAAAGTTGACAAAGACCCACTGAAATCTTCACTTCCAATACCAACAAAAAGAGCTAACAGTAGAATGGCTTTTTGTTTTTCTCTTCAAACATGAGTTTAACCTCAAATCTCCTAACAACTTCAAAAGTCTGAAATTCAGAGCCATAGAGAGAGAGAGAGAGAGGGAGGGGAGGGAGGGAGCTGTGCATTTACTCACTTGTGGGACATAAGCTCTTACATTTAAGTGATGCAATCACAGATGGGATTTTGTGTTTTCATGATTTCAACTCGATTCTCCCTGTACTATTGAAACCCTCCATTCCAAATTGGAGGTTAAATCATCTTTTCTTCAATGCTCTACTGTTAAATCTCCTAAGCCATTTATGGCCAATTGGTATTGATCCTTGAGCCACTTCAAACTTATTACCTCTCCCTATTCGGTCCTACCTCCTCTCTGTCTTGGCATTTCTAGCTTTGTTTTTGTTTTATTCCCTTCGATCCCAACTTGTGATAAAGATGATGTTAGCTTCAACGAAGATTGACTTACCTAGGATTTGGGATTCTCTGTCATTCTCTTGAACCAGGACCCTCTCATAGGGGAGCTATAGTATAAAATAGAATTCTGTGTCCAGAGTAGCAGTAGCGACAACGGAAGACTTTTAGAGAAAACCAAAATTAGGACTCTTCCTCCCCTTGGTGGAAGGAAGTTTTACCAACAAGGAGGCTGAGGGGCAAATTGAGCAAGACGCAAACTACATAGATTAAATCAGGTCTAGAAGCCTGAAGGCAAAATGCTAGAAGGTACTACTATAAGGTTTGCTTTGGATTAGCCCTATAATACAGTAAACAGACCACCGGAGAATGAAGGAAACTCCTGTTGGTTATATTGTTCTCTATTACTCAATCCCATCACCTAACAGAACTTTCTGAAAAGAAACAAAAATGATTAATACACTTGTGAACATCACTTGACCAGATCATAAGCCTGCCTCATCAACTATCAAAAGAATTGTTATTATTCAAAGCCTAATTCATAAGAGCTAACCTGCATACTGCAACAGTTATCAAAAATAGATCTTCATTTCATAGATTCTCACTAATATAATGTACCTAGTTTTCCAGTAGATGGAGTTAAATTGAATACAGGTTTTATGAGCTAGCCTACAGTCTACAATAAATAAAATACAAAACCGTGGATGTGTATAAACATGAATACACAAAAATTATACTACATGGAGTGTTACCATGAAAACGGGCTCGCACCCAGAAGAAAAACTTCGTTTTCAACATCCTTAATCCATTGACAAACTCGATTGCAGATCTTTATCGCCATAGCCTGCGGAATCATATGTTCTACAATCAGAAAAGCTTTCGTTTCCCCCAAAGAGAATCCAATTCGCATTACCAAGGAAACATAACAACAAGGCCACAGGCACACACAGACACAAAATGGGAACATAGGGGGAAAAAATAAATATTTACGAGGATGTGTTCCAGTGAACAGTGATAAAGACGAAAAAAAAAGGAAGAAAAAGAAAGGAAGAGTAGAAAACCATGGAAGAGGCTCCAAACTCTAATTTGATTACTTCTACCCTAAACAATCCATCTAGAGCACAAACAACTAGCTTACCAAAACTTCCTTTATTATGGAGGAGGATTCAGTAAACCTTCTGTAACAGATCTCTATCCTCCCAATACAAGCACGGTCATAATCAGATTAGCACAAATAAGAGCGTAGGCATTGGTTGTTTTTTGTTGTTTACAAGGATAACAATGGAAAACGTTCTTCAACTGCTAGTCGGGATTTCTTTGGCGCCAAAACCAAACTTACTATGGATTAATGCAATTTTTTGAAGTCAATAAGCATAGATTCATATGGATTGATGCACTGAAAACTCTATAATTGGAATTATGGTTGGAAAGGAATCAGAGAATCTCGAAAGCAAGCAACTTAAATGGTCAGATCTTTTAAGTCCACGAGATTAAAGGCCTCATGGTGTTCTCTTCCCAAGTCTTTTGTTGATTTTTCTTTACAAGATAATGCTTAAATTGGGACGCTTTCTATTTCTATTTCCATTGTAATTTTATTTATTTCCCTTCCATGCAGAATTTTTTAGCAAGGAAATTGTATCTTATAAAAAAAAAAAAAAAAAAAAAAAAAGAGCATTAGTATCTTCTCATTTATTTAATGAAAAGTATCGTTTACATGTTTCATTTGTTATTTAAAAAAAAAAAAGAGTGTAGGAACAAGAAATCAGCATACAAATACTTGATGTTGCCATCAATAAGTATGCAAAAGAAACGATAAAGATGATAATGATAACTTTCTTATCCAAATCTCTAATGTTGAACATGGATAGCACCGTGAAAGACATGTATCAAATTTAAGTAAACGATCAAGAATTTTCCTTTTCTTTTTATTTGTTTTCAAAGGAGAGGATGAAATCAGAATTGACCACAAGAAAACGCATAAAGGTGGATCTGTAAGAGAGACCACTCAAACTAGAATCTCTATAAGCAGAAAAGCCAACTAGCTAAGATACATGAAACATCATCCTCCAAATAACTCATAAGGTTTTGGAGACTATCTTTCAAGATTCTTGCGTTCCTTCATTTCAAATTATGAGTACGAGAAACTATTCCGACACAAACTTCGTGCATCTAAATCATGTCCAAGCTATTTTTTTTAACATTGGGAGTTTAAATCCAATAAACCGTTCATGTATTGAAGAGTTGAGGTTCTAATAGCTAGAGTTCATATTGTTTAGCTAGAAGTTTCAAGTGTGTAACTTTTCAAGAATCAACAAAAAGTGTTTTTCTTGTAAAAAAAATAAAATAATAGAATTAAAATTCACCATATCAACAATCATGGAAGACCAACATGCAAGAATATGGTCACTACTCCATACAAATAATTTTTTAGCCAACCAGAATACTCATAAATCTGACAAAAAGAAATACCTTATCAGCCAATGGATCAAATGCTGCATAAAGCTCAAAATCTTGGGTGACCCAGCAGAGTAGAACTGCCAATAAAAACCAACATTAAGCCTTGACTGCCTATATGTTCATGCATCTTTATATCTAAGCAGATAATGGGTTTAATGCAGCTGAAACAGATTCTCTCCTCTTGCACAATTCAAACCTAAGCATACTATACAAGATTCTGCAAATTAGAAGGTATTGGTTCTTATTGTAAAAATTTATGTTCAGATGTTTATGCCACACTAACAATATGTTGAACGTGGGGCATACTTTGATTAAGGCTCTGGAATGAAAAAACGTCAACAAAAATCAAACTCCTTAGCAGGGTAGTGGATTGGTGATATAGAATAGACAAAGTCCAAAGGGATAAAATAGATGTAGTAGAGCAGAAATTGATTGTGATGGATAATCGGAAAAAAAAATATATATATAAGAGAAACTAAAGTCAAAGGAAAACGTCTGATTCTGATAAAAAGAAATACTATGAATAAAGAACAGATATGGCCAATAAAGTTGTGAATTTGGATGAAAAGACAATAAGAAAAAAGAAAAAAACCTACCATCAAGAGTGAAAGGCAGTATAATTATGAAAACTCAATTAAATGATTGTATTAATCCAATTGGAAATGTCAAGGGAAAAGAAAAAACGTACCATAGTTTTCATCTCTTCTAAACTGGGTTTTGTGAGGGCCAATTTCTTTATCATGCATAGAATCATAAATATTTTGGTATGCTCTGTACAATCTGCAATGATAAATAAATCAAAACAAATATGCAAGGAAATAAAATTTACAATCTCAAAATGCATGATTAATAAGAAGGAAAAGCCATCTAAAAGTTATTGTATGGGATTAGAAATTTGCCACATATACCTCTTCTGTTGTTGACGACTGCTAATTGGAGATGAAAATTCAGAAGCAACGTACTGATCCAGATATATACTGCGGTAAATGAAATGCCAGAGTCCACCAGGACCACCCATCCCAGCAGAAGATTCCTTGAATCTTTCAGTAAATTCTGATGGAACTCTTTGTTGACCCAAATGAGGAGATATGGTTCTATAGCGAGGCAAAGAATCAACAGGCACATCTTCAACATGCATCCCACCATCTAACATAGATCTCTGAACTTCACTAAGAACATTTGACTTCAAAAGGACAGTCTCAATCCGAATCCTAAAGTGTCAACCAGAACATGCAAAGAAAAAAAAAGTATCAACTATCAATCGTTGAATAAGCACCCAACAAACGTCTTACAATAACAAGAAAAACTGCTTTGTCTAGTTGGCTTGAGGTTGAAATAATCATAAAGGCATAATGAGGTTGTGAGCAGCCTAACTCTTGATAAAAATTTTCAAAGTCATTTTATGTTGCTCCAATATGCATTTTAATCATGACATTTTATATAGTGCATCATCCTTCTAAAATACATGATAAAGAGGGTCAGGAAAAAAAAAATTCTTGATAGGAAGAAAGTAATTTGGTCAAACTTAAATGCAATTTATGTAGCCGACCTGAATTTTTAAAAGTATGTCAGGTGGGTTGGCCGGACAGGATATTCAGTGTAAGGAAAACAAACATTATGGATGGTAAAAACATATTCCATTTTTTGCCTTAGTTGACAGCCAAAATACACTCTAGAAGTACTGAAATATGACATCTATTCACCTGCATTCCTTTAAGTGATAGAAGGAATCTGAATTAGTTGTAAGGAGCATAAAGTAAGTGTTAGCCTGCCACAAGACATTTATTCGGTCAATATACAGTGAGGATAATATATACAACATCACAATTATTTATACCCGCTATAAACCTATTAAATTACAAGAGTTCAGCCGATGAAGAAAATCACAATACTTCCATTCTTTCTAATGGCAGCAGTTTACCATGGAAAAGAATTGGACTCTTAACATTTAGACTATTACTATTAAATGAGGGTGAAGAAAACACGGTAGGAGTTTTGCAATTAAGATCTCTGATACTACGTTGAAACAAAACAGAAAATCTTGAAGTCATTAAGTCTTGAGTCTAGTGTCCACTTCATTCAAAAAGTTTCAAAGAAGTACAAGCCTAGGAGAAGTTGAGAGTTCCTCTCTCCCTACCTCATACTCACTACAGCCAGAATCTGATTCTCATCCACAGAAGAGATTCCTATTTACTCTCTAGTCTAGATATGCCGTCTTCTCCATCGTTAACTTTAGTTATAAAGGGCCACCACACTTACATCACAAAACTTAAATGGCAACATATTTTCCTCCTATCAGCCTAATTTCATGTCAATACCTCGAGGACAAAATAGAAACTAATTATAGATTTCAAAGAATAAAAGTGTTGTTAGCCATGAAAACCGAGGAACCACATAGAGACTAAATTGAATCCTAGACCAAATGCGTATTTTACCTAATAAAATTTAAAGGAACAGTCTCACTCACATCGAAATAATGAACATATGCATACAAAAATGCCATAGGATTGTATCTTGGAAGGCATATTGGAGAGAAAGACTCGGATGTCCTGCATTAAAAGGGTTAAAAGATAAAATGAAAAATTAACCATTGATAAGACGTCAATTTAAGATAATCCACATCAACCGAATCAAAGATATCTGAAGTACCCACAGCTCATTCATCAGAAGAGCCTAATGTGAAGTTATAAAAGAGTGAATCTGGAAAGACATGGGAATGAAAGGTAAAAACACAAAACAGACAATAGAAGATGATGAAGAAACCTGTTTGAATTTCACAAAGACAATGACGTTGCCTCTTAAATCAAATGAATATCTCATGGTAATGAAAACAGCTTAGGGTTTCTATAAGAAATCAGGAAACTACAATCGTGATTTAACAATCTCCCACATGAAGTAGCAATGGTATGTAAAGGCAGCAATCTAATAAGGACAGAACATTAACTATTACAGCTTCATTTGTGCAAAAGTTTTTTTTTTCCTTATTTTTCCCCTTTTCTTATAATAAACCTGAAAGGATGTATTGAACAAAAAAAAAATAAGGCCCGAGAGAAGATGGCTCCCCCTCCCAAAACAGAAGCTAATACAAAAACACCTTCTAATCCCGAAACCACCACCAAGAGCTAGTTACAAAAAAATTGCTCAAAGTGTGAAACCACCACCAAGAAGCAGTGAACTGAACATTGTTCCAGAAAATAAGAAAATCAGTAAACTTCCTACAGCTGTGCCAAAGTTCATTTATTGAGCTCATGTCAGATGCAAAATTTGGTTGTTCTACATGAAGCAGAATAATATAACCTAAAATTTGAAACTAACCTAAAGGACTCTGATGACATCACAAAGTTGGCAAGTAGTAACATATCATCGGGATGAAGAGAAGCCTTTTGAGCACCAACAAGACTGATAACCTGCAATCTAGATTCAATTCTTATATATTCTATGGAGAACATGATACGCTGAACTAAGGGACAGGAAGGGGGCCAAGAAGATGAAAATTCACCTTATGTTTGCACATTAAAATTGCAAAAAGAATGCCAGAATCAGCAACATCTTGTAATATCGCACCTGCAGCTTGTCTTGTACCATAAGCGAGAGGAAGACAAGTGTATGCATGAAGAAAAGTAGCAGGGTTCCTGAAGTTGGACCAATCAATTAGAACGGAGGAAAACAAAATCATAAATTTAAAAATGAAATTCCAATGCCCTTCACTGAACATGATACCAAAAGTACACCCACCCACACTCCATCATAAAGAATAGTAGAACATACATTTTATACCAAAAAAAAAAAAAAAAAAAAAAAAAAAAAAAAAAAAAAAAAAAAAAAAAAAAAAAAAAAAAACAAAAAAAAAA
>NW_019272055.1:419255-453413 GCF_002738345.1 Cucurbita maxima
AAAAAAAAAAAAAAAAAAAAAAAAAAAAAAAAAAAAAAAAAAAAAAAAAAAAAAAAAAAAAAAAAAAAAAAAAAAAAAAATGAAAAGGAAAGGAAAGAGACTATACATTAACTGAAAATTGAGATAAAACATAAAAAAGGGAACAGTTGCTAGGTTATGTGTAATAGAAAAGAACAAACAAGAAATAGATGCTCGTAAGATCCATATACAAGTATTATCGAATAAACTGCAATCTCAAGTTAACAAAAATGTGATGACGAATTTTTCTATTCAAAATTATTAGTTAATAGAGGTCTTATAACACTGGAGTTGCCTGGGTGGTGCCAAATTTTTGCATAAACAGAATAACAGTTCAAGAACGAGCACAAGCAGTTTACAGGGAGAAAAAGAACAGGCTGGTGTTTCTCATCCAGAAAAAAATATAGGTAGGTTAAAGAGTGCTGAACTAACCAACCAAATGAATGGATGAGAGAGGAGAAGACAACATCGGTTCCTCCAAGAAGAGAAGTCATATCAAACTTGGGATTTCTCTCAAAACATCTATTTACAGACTTTGTTAGAATAAGTATCATCTGCATGCACATATGACAATATATTAAATACGTGAAAAAACCATGATAGGAACAAATATTTCATTCATAAGAATTTAAGAAAACAATAAGAAAGATGATCACTCGATTGCACAAACAAGCAGCAATTCATTTAGGAATGCTAGAGACTAAAGATAAGAAGAAATATTTCAATGGGTTACATGCAGAACCAAGGTTACCTGACCATATATAAGTTCCAACTGGCCTCTTAATGATTCATAAGGCTCTTCTGTGCAGCTGATGCAAACCAAGTAAATTGGACCCTTCACAAGGAAGACCACCTGAAGATGGGGAAATGAAAAAACATTTTTTATTTATATCGCAGAAGAAAAATATGAAAGTTGAAAGCAAAAAGAACGGGATCTGTCTCTCCAGTTTCTAGTTTCAGTACACTAGTATCATAAGCACCAGAAGAAAATTTAACAAACACAGATAACCATTTGAAAGTGAAGATATAACATTTGCGTACAGATAATTTCAAAGATCGGATGTACCTACAAATTTTGCACACACATAAATTACTCAGGTTGAAATCAGCAAGTAAAAGTAGCCACTTCAACCAGTGAGAAAAACACATTTGTATATCGTGTGTCACAACCCCACTACGAGAAAGTAGGTTGTGACCCCCATACGTCAAGAAAGACAAGGGGTGACCTCAAGTGGCGCCCATCCGGCCACGTGAGGGCCAAGATTGAGAAGTTCCATGATGCAACCTAGGAGGACGGTGCATCATCCAACACACCAAGAGTGTGCATTGAAGCCCGCCAAGGCATACGCAAAGTTTGAGAGAACGAGGCGACATGAGTGTCGAAGATGAGCTTGAAGAGGGCTGGGTAGGGCCCCAGGCCATAACCTCAGAAGTTGGGGTTTCGATATGAATTTCGACATGCAGCCCAGGAATTAATTTCGTCGATATGAAAGATGAAAACTCACTAAATTTGGTGTCAATTGGATACTTGACGGACCATGCACGAGGCCATATGTCCGCTCGCCAAAATGACGTCTACTCGAGAAGAATTGGAAATGTCTCAAAATGTACTATAGAGGGAGACATGGTGTCAGCTCTCCACCACTCCTAGGCGCCTAAGCGAGCTACCCTGTGGCACATGTGTGTATCACAGTGAGGGCAAGCATTTTGAGACGAGTGCTCAGGCGACTTCCTTAAATGGGTTTTTCAATGACAATACTGACGGCACAGGTGTGCCGGTATTGCGGCCTAGCTCATGTGTCAGTGGTTGGATTATGCACCCGCTATCTAAAATGGATGTCGTAAATGGTCTAGCATGGACATGGGAGAGTCTAATGCCCGATAAGAACCCGGGTGGATAGATGTTCAAGATGTCCTGATGAGATGATCAACACATGGGTCAATTCCCAACGGATGTGTCCAAGCAAGCCAAGATGGTCGAGTTGTCCCGAGACATGGAATTTATCCCCTTTTCTTTTTGTAAATGAATGACATTCCAGAATTATTCTCAATATTTAAGTTGGGTCCCACTCTATCAGTTCATTCCCTTGGGCCTTAATGAAGTGAACAGCAAGAAGGGACATGGCAAAGATCCATTCTCATTCCCCTAAATCACCTAAAGTTCAAAGAATACTCAGCTCAATAACCAACATTGGAAGTAACAATGAGACACACACATAAATAAATAATATATATATATATATATATATATATATAATAAAATAAATAATAGAAAAACAGACCAGGTGTTTTCCAGCTCTAACCCATTTGACACGATCACCCCTGAAAAGCAATTAATTAATCAGAACTGTGCAGCAGTGATTCAGGAACATTACCTGAGATTTTGAATATCATAATGCTTAAAAATATTAAAACTCATAGATAACATAGCAAAGTCCAGCGACTTACCCATCCTCCACAAAGGAAATGATTGCCTGCAAGCTGGCTGAAAATCCTGCTAGCTTGTGCTCGTCTCCATACCTGAATGTCATTAACTACGTTTAAATAAGCTCCCAGTAGAAGGTTGAAAATTTTAGTGCTTTAAAATTTAAACAAGTAAAACTGTTTATTATACTAGAATGCAGCAAAAGAACAAACCTGGAATAAATAGGCTTTCCAGAGTGGCTCAGAACAAAGAAATGCTTCTTCCTTTTTCTCCATGATATGGAAGCATCATCCTGAACTTTAAGAATTAACTGATCAGAGAAGGTGTAGTGCTAGTAATCAATGTTTGTAAGGTCAGTCACCACAATGAAGCAAAAGTGATGAGCAGTTTTTCTTGGCAACTAAAATAACATAACAGAAAGGAGCTATACGTTTAAAGTCTGTATTTTCATCATAACTACTGATGGCATGGCTTAACTATAAACAAAACATTGCTCCATGCTACATATAGTAAATTCAACAACGCTAGCAAACTCATAATGACTTGAAATTCAAGTGCTTCAAGTTACATTCAAACAGGTTGGGTTGGATGGTACGTACTCAATGAGGATGTTACTATTTAGGACAATAGTAGAACCTTAGTACAAGAGAATGAGGATTTCCCCCATATTATTCCACAAGGATCTTTACCTAGACTGGGCTAACCAGATATGGGATGAGACGTTGAACCCTCCTCAAATGATTAATGAAGAAACCTAACTGAGTGAGAATTAGAAGGGGCTGGGCCTGATTTGCAAACAGCATTCTGATGTATGTTTTGCCATGATCATTGGATTGGAAATAATAATCTCAAGAAGAAAAAATCTGTTTTGGGATGATCGTTAGATTGGAAATAGCACTCTCAAGTCTGATTTTGTTTCCAAGACTCTACATGGCAGCAAACTCAAACATTCTCTTTCTCAATGTTGGGGAACCGGTTGGGATTTAAAGTTTAAAGTTCATAATTACGTAATAAGGCTCTTTCACCAAAGTGGTTGTGGCATTTTTCAAGGGGTCAAGTGCCTCGTAGTGGAAGATTATTGTATGTATGGACCTCAACCTTTTGATTGGGTTTCAGGTAGCAGAAGAAAAGGTTCTGACAAAAACGTCTGGTCTACTATTGCTTTGAGTTTTCCTCTGTCCTTCCAATTTGTTAAATGTTCTATTGGGGATGGATTGAATACTCATTTTTTGGGAAGATTTTTCGACAAGGGAGAGACCCCTGAGTGACTTATTTCCACATATTTGTCCGAGGATGCAAATAGTCACATGGTTTGCATAGTCACTGTTTTGCCCTCTTTTGATATTTATTCCTTGCTTTCTCTGGGTTTTTGCTACCCCTTCACTAACCAATGGATTTTTGTGCCCCTTCACTAACCAAGATGCAGATGAGGTAGTACATTTCCTTTCAACTATTTTTGACCAAGTAATTCGTCATCGGAGTTTCTCTTGCAACTCTTTTTCCATATCCTTTGTGCCCTTACTTCCTCCCAGGGAGCCTATACATTCTCCTCTTCTTAAATTGGAGAAGGCCATGAAAGATTTTCTTTGGGAACGTGTACATGTGGGGGAGGTTCGCATTTTGTTGGGTGGGAGGTGGTCTCAAGGCCTTTGAAACTCGGGGGTTTGGGTCATGGGAATCCAAGATGTCAGAACAAGGCTCTTTTGGACAAGGCAATTGTGAGAAGGTATGGTTCACACCCTTTTGAGTGTGATGTAGTCTGTGGGAGGTTCCTCTAAGTACCTCTAAGTACCTCTAGAGTCCTATGTCATCACATTTTCCCCCTCCTCTCTCCATTTATAAAATACTATTGGGAATGGCTTGAAGGTTTACTTTTGGGAAGATAGGTGTAGACAAGCCACTTTGCTCTGTGTTTCCTCAGCTATATCACCTGTCTACTAAGAGGTTATGTTCCGTAGTCTTTGTCCTACTCTTTTTAGATTTTCCTTCATCTTTTTTCTTTGGTCTCTTTGTGTTTTTAGCCATCTACTGGCATATAGAAGCTGTCAACATGGCTACCCATCTTTCACTGATTGGGGACTCTTTTGTGAGTCAAGGGAGGATGTATACTCGTTGGTTGATTCCCAGTCTTTCATGGGGCTTTCTTCTAGTTCTTTTTTTCCATTTTCTTTGTCACTTCTCCTCCTCTTGAAGCCTTAGCTTTCTCCTCTATTTGAAAGGTTAAGATTTCCAAGATGGTCAAGTTTTTTGTAGAGTAGGTTCTTCATGGGAAAGTTATCCCTTGAGTTGAGTCCACATTGATGCTTCCTTTGTCATTGAGGGGCGGATGACTTGGATCATATTTTAGGAGATTTTCAATTTTTCATCTCAATTTGGGAGCGTTGTTGAGCTTCCTTTGGGGTTTGTTGGGTTCATAACAGACATTGTGGCTCTTTGATTGAGGAAACTCTTGAATCCTCCCTTTTAGGATAAAGGAATGGTCCTTTGGCAAGCTTGTATTTTTGTGAGGGTTGAGAGATTTGAGATTGAGGTGTGGAGTATACCATGAGTTTTAATGGCTCACTATGGTCTTCGATCACTCAGTTCTTTTCCCCCTATAATTATCAACTAGATTTAATTTTTCTGAATTGGAGTCATATTTTTTGCTTTGGAGCTCCTTTTAGTAGGCTGATATTTTTTAGTACGTCATTGTACCTTTTTTTTCTTTTCTCTCAGTGAAAGCATGGATTCACGTTCAAAAAAAACCTTGCTATAGATTGCAGAAGAGAATGCTCTATCTCTCTAGCCCCTAATTGGTGCGTTATGTGTAGAAAGGACATGGAGGAAATGCCCCACTCTGATTTTTTCTTTGCCTGCTTGTTACCATAGCCTCTTCAAAGTTATCCTACATCTTTCACAAGAGATGCTTGAAGCTTTATCAGCTTATACACGAGAATTCTAGTTTATATCTTCTACTCTTGCTTCTGAGAAATCAAACCAAAAAAGGAGATAAATTATCAGTAGGCCTCATTGAGAGATTTGTGGAGGAGTTGTGGGAGGTCATTAAGTTTAATACCTCGGTTTGGACCTTAATGGCTAAGAAATTTTGTAATTATCAGTTAGGTCTTATTCTTTTGGTAAGAAATTGTGCTTTCATGGAAAGAAATAAAAGATACAAGGCATACATAAAATAAATAAATAAAATCAAATAAGCTCCACAAAAAGGAGTTTGGCCCAATTTCAGAAAATGACTCCAATCTAAAAAAATAATAATAAAAAAAATGAAAAAAAATAAAACCAAGCTCATAGTCGTAATTACAAAAAAATAAAAATAAAAAACCTAGTGATCAACGTCCACAAGGAGGCATTAAACCTAACGACCTCCCAAACCTCCTCACCCGATCTCTCTACCTCTTTAAAAATTCTATTGTTTTTTCTCAAGCTCAATGCCCCACGAGATTGCAAAGAGACTAGCATACCACAATATGAGAAAACAAACTCTCACTGAAAAGAAAAAAAGAACAAAAACAGCAGAACAAACGAAGCCCATGATGAAAGGGAGCCAGCCAACAAAGGAAAAACAGACTACAAAGATACCAAAAGGATCCCGAACAACACCTATCCAAAGATCCCTCATCTTTTCTAAAGATCTTCTTGTTTCTCTCAAGTTAAATGATCCACAAATTAGTCCAAACAAAAGTAACATGACAAAGAATTCTTCTCTTATCCTAAAATGGCAGATGAAGAAGCGCATCATCATCAAACGAAAAAAGACCTATTGTAAGACAGAAACAATTAAGTCTATCCCAAATCAAAACTGAAAACCGACTACTGCACAGTATGTGATCCACATCTTTTTTTAAACACATTTTCATAAAATGCAATACTAAGATCCTAACTAATATTAGTGAGGAAGACCCTTAGATAAAGTCGTGTTAATCCTCCAAATTTTTAAAATTGGTTTATACCTTCAATGCAAAGGAAAAGAGAAAAAAACATATGGTAGTGAAGGGCACTCGACTAGGACAAAAGTTATCTCCAGAATTGTTTACCAACCACACATTGTCTAACCAAATCCAATTCTCTCTCGATATGTTCCTCAAAAAATCCGATTCGTGCGGATTCTTCCCCCAACTAAAGAAGAGATCTTGGCGGAATTGTCACATATGAAATTGAGCACAATTTTGCAAAGAAATAGCCCACTTGTTTCTCGAGAAGAGATGGAAAACATACTCAATATCATTTGATTGAATAGTTGACCCAGCTCCTTGTTGTTTGAAGAAGCCCTCCACTTCAATTGGTATTTTTTCACGAAAAGCAAACATGAGAACACACTCTAACGGCCATAGTTCCATACAAACGTATTCCTAAACCTAGGCAATGGCCTGACCCATGAAGAAGAGAATCAAAGAAGATACATCAAAACTTTCACATTCAAAGAACAATCTCCTAAAATCGAAGATGTACAAAGTGGAATCTCCATAGAGAAAGAAAAAAAGTCTACAAAAGCGCAGTTCACAAACGAGAGATGAAAAATACGAAGGAAAAGAGTATATAGGGACCATCATCCAAACAATGGTCCTCCAAAAATTGAACGAGTGACCACCCTCAATAGAAAATTTCCTAAACATGGAAAAAAAAGAGAGACCCAAAGAGATTTCTTTCAGCAAGTTCCTCAAGGTGCCTTTAACCACACAATCCAAGACCCACCCAAAAAGATACCACCCATATTTTCTCATTATAACCTTGCATCAGAAAGTGTTCAACACTAGAAGGAACCATCATAGCCATTTAGCAAGCAAAGCCAAATTTCTATGCCTCAAACTTCCTTAAACCCAACCCACCCTCCTCACAGGATCCAGAGACAATGTCCTATCTAACGGGATGAGAACACAACGAGATTGCCTTCCGTGAATTCCTGATTTAAAACATCTTTTAATAACCATGATCAAATTACTTGTAATGATTGATGTTATTGTGCATATTAAAACGAATAGGAAAGACAGATCTTTCTCTTTTAATTTTGAAACATTCTAAAGAGAAAATAAGAAAAGATAACTGTCCTCGGAACAAGATTCCACGGCATTTATGAACAAATATCTTGGAAACAGTTACTAAGCAAGTCCCAAACATCAATATTCATTCATGATCTACCCTATAGGTAATGAGACGCATGGAGTTCAAAATCCTCCAATCAAACAGTCATCAACAGGTTGCCAAATTACAGTACCTCATCACCATGCCGCTTTCCAGGAACCCAAGAGTGTACAGAATTCGAATTATCACCAACAGAATCATCATCATTCAGTTCCTGTATCTCATCATCATTCAATTCCTGTATCTCATCATCAGCAATTCCATCCATCTCCGACCTCCCGCTACTAGCACCGCTGCTTCCCCTTTCACCTGCATACCCACTGCTGCTAGGACTGACCGGTCTATCCACCTCAATCTCCGAATTAGTCCTTCCCCACATAACCCCCGTCCCATCAATACCCTCCCACACCGAATTTCCGGTCGCTCCCTCAACCACTGCCGCCGCCGAGTTCCCCACAACATTCTCTTCACAAACTACGCCGGCCCTTGATTCCTCATCACTCCGTTGAATTCCAAACCCAAAGCCAACGGCCGCGGATCCATCTGAGACGACATTGACATCCTCTTGGTCGGAAAGCAGCTCAGGACGTGGTAAAGTCAATGCTAAAGACGCCAATTCTTCTTCGAGAGGTTTAGGTGGCGTAGTGGGTAATGTTCTAGGGTTGAAATTGTCGAGTTCATCACTGGATGATAATGAACTCAACCCAGAAGACATCTTTGGGAATAAAACTTGAATTGTCGGTTCAGTTCTCCGATTGAAAACTCAATGCTGATGAACAGAAAGAGGGAAATGCGATCACACTGAAAGCGCATCGCTAAGATTTTAACTCACACTCCAATTCACATTATGTAATTATGTGAACCCAGCAGATTACGGGGGTCGGGTCGGGTCGGGTCGGTTTCATCCGACCGTATTCTTATCCGCTTCCCTACTTGGCGAGTGGAAACACGCGTTTCACTTTTTAAAATAATAATTTAAAAAGGACTAAATTAATTTTTTTTCAAAATTATAGTTAGAATTTTTTAAAATTTATTAATAACGTTTTAATGTCACTTCAAAAAGTCATTAATATCTTTGAAACGTAATACTAATGGTTGAGGCATTTTTAAATTTTTTTAAAAGTTTAAAGATGTTGAAGTTTTTTTTTTTTTTTTTTTTTAATATTTTGTACATGGAAAATAAATAAATAGTGTATGTATATATATATATATATATATATATTATCATAATTTTATATAAATAAATAATATTTATGTTTTAGTTTGGCAAGTACTTTTGCACGTTATTTTTAGCTATTTATTTTTATTAAATCAAAATGTTAAACTAATTTTAACTAATTAAATTTTAATTTATTTTCATTCATTAATAATAAGTATATTTAGAATAATATATTTTAAATTTTAGGTTTTGAGTTTGCTTTTGTTTGCTATCGTCAAATAACATAAACTTGTAATAATATAAATAATTAACATAAGAATCAAATTAAATAATAGATGTTTTATTTCAAAAAATAAATATATTGAAGAACTAGTCAATGTGTCTAGCTTAATTTTTATTTATCAATAAATAATTTTGAATATTATGTCTTACTCATACAATCGATTAAATGGTTATTATTTTATTATACTTAAATTACATAAATAATTATGTTAATTTAATATATTAATTGTTATTATTTTTACATGCATAGAAATGTCAACCATTTTTTAATAATAATAAATAATGTTTACATTTATTTTATACAAATAATTATATGCCGTTGTTTTCTATGGAAATTTGAATTATTAACTACGAAGTTAATTATTAACTTATTATCGAGTATTAATATATATTTGGTAACTTTGTTCTATTTTCTTCTTGATCTTTGTTGGTAGATCACATCTTCCCTTAAGCTTTAAAATTTGTCGATGAAACATATGATACTGAAGATTTCTCGTAACCAGGATTTTAACATCAACAAATATTTTATGAACTTGTTTAATACGACGAATCTCACAACTTGATAATGATATAGTTCAAGAAGACTCTAGACCATAATTTGTTCAACAAGAGTGTATTTATCAAAACAAAGATGATCTTAAGAAGAAAAAACACGTAAATGAATGTAGGAATAACCAAACCATCGAAGCTTTATCCTAATAAAATTAGGGTTTCTATATTTCATGTTATAACCATTGCACATTATTTTCTATCCCATCTCAAGGCCTCCCAAACAACATGTTGACACACAAAAACTCACATGAAAATCCAATACATAACCATGTCCAAACAACAATGCACTTAAAAAACATCTTACAACATAAATTAGTCTGAAGTCATCATGACCTCTTGAGATTAGTCACTTAAGAATCAAAGAGATCGAAAGTATAAAAAATAAAAAAGTGAAAAACCGCCACAAGACCAAAAGTTTTCTCCCTACTCATTTGAAAATGATAAATTATAAATCTTGTCATAAGTAATAATCACTGTACTCGAAATCTATGCAGTCTCGATAGTCAAATTGCTAATATGCTAGAGAACGCTTTAAAGTAAAGATTTTACTGAGACTATATGCAACAACTCCTTAACAAACTCCTGTCCACAATTCTCCATAATTTTCGACCTTCTCGATAATTCTCCCGATGATAAATAGCTTCACCTAAAATTTTGATTAGAAAGAAGAAATGTGAGCATGCATACTTTATGACAACAGCCAAATAAATCACTTACATGGTGACCATTTTAATGAAATAAAAGTATTTAGCATAGAGATTTAAACCTCACATTCATACTTTATTTACACATTTCAAATCCTAAGTTATTCTGCATAAAACATTTAAGCATTTTGGCTAAAAGCACTTGAAAATACTCTCACAACCTTTAGGAAAAGACCTAAACATGTTGAAATTGAAATACTTTTTGTGTAACAAAAATGGTTTTGGCTGGCAATTTCAAAAACATTTTCAAAAACTCACCTGATATATACTCTATTGGTAGGGCATACACATTCCTAAGTCTATATTGCAAAGCTAAAGAGAACCAATTTCCTTGACCAAGATTTGGCATATCTACACATTCACATTCCTAAGTTCATCACTTCAAAACCCATTTGTGTCAATAAAAATTATACTTGTAAACATTACTTCACCATATGTTTCTGTCGTTCTCAGGTGGCAGATATCAAAATTCAGAAAATCTAGTGATCTCAGAAACTGATAATTCCAAACTATATCAAAGAGAATGATGATCAAGGCATGATGCTGATATAGGATGTGGACTAAGCAAAGAGATTAACGAGTTCTAAAAGTAAGAAGTATTTGATTTAATAATACTACAGAAAGACAGACCATAACCCTTCAGGGCAACCTTCAAGTGAGACATAAACAACAGACCTTAGATGCTTAGAGCAAACTAACTATCTAGACATCCAAATATAGTATTACAAATAGTTAAAGACAAAATTGCGGTTCCTCTCGACTTACTGCGATTTTTGAGATTCTTTATGTTTTCTCTTCCTTTCTTTGAGAAGATCAATTTCTCCCTTCTTCCTTCTTTTACCAATCTGATAATAACAGGAGAAATATCTCAGTCAAAACAGAAGAATACAAAATCACATTTCGATAAGAGAACGTGAGTTTTTTAATAAAGATGGACAAGTAATGCGAGTAATTAAATAATTTGCCTTCCAAAAGTATTATTCTTTGATGACTTAGGGTATTATGCATTAAAAATAAATGAACATTGCGTTTATTTATTGTATGCATACATATACTCCATTAAGACACAATAAAAGCCATTATTAGTATAAAAAATGAAAGCGAAATCACTGCTGTGTATGTTTATGACTAGACTATTACGAAAAATTCAAGCACCATCACGAATAGAATAACAAAACAAGTAAGTTACCTGCATAGCTTCATAAAGTTTTTTCTTGTTCCGTGACATCACAACCAATGGCAGGTTAGCATTATCTTCGGCTATTTGTTCCGGATCAGGGAGGTCCGCATCCTCACCACCCTCATTCTCCTGATTAGACGACTGTTTATCAACATTTGAAGTTGCTGATGAATATTGTACTCCTTGAAGCTCCAATTTTAGCTCATCATGATACTGTTTCTCAAGAGCCATCATCTGCATTGAGAGCAATACAATACCACAACAATAAGAGCTTACACAAGCGTTTAAGCATCAGTTGGACAGAAATGTCAGTGCTACTACCATTCGTTCAGTAGCATTTAGCAAAAGTATACCTTCTGTTTCTTTTCAGCAGCTTCAATAGCCTCAGCTCGATCAATGATACCTTCAGCCAATAATTTCTGGGGATCATCTAAATCTTCTTTCCCTACTCCCGGCAATGGCAAGACTTCACTTTTAGCAGCTGCCTTCAAACGGTTAAGGGTCTCAGCATAATCAGGAACATATCCTTCTGCCTCATTGTCAACAAAAGGTGACAAGTGTGGTGGAGGAACCCTGTGGGTGTTTAGCAAATTGATATATAAATTGAAGGATTAAATAATAAGAGAAAACAAAAAATTATACTGAATTTTGCATTACCAAGGACGTGCTAATGCAGAAAAAAGCAGAAAAGAAAATGCACTGTTTAAGAGTGGGATTTAAAATAACCTTCTAATTTCATCCCCTCGGGGACATCTGATAACATAATCTTATAATTTCAAAACTACTAGGATGGTAGTACATGCAAAAACATTGAGTTACGAATTTATATAAGGCTTTAATCCAATACATTTTAAACAATTTAGAAGGGTCCGAACTTAATGATTCATACACATAAATTTACTTTAGGAAACAACAAATGACAACCTGAAGACTACAAAATAGGTTTGTTTTTCATCCCCTTTGTCATATATATATATATATATATATATATATATATATATATATATATCTGCATGTGTATTGCTTTAGAAACCAATGTAGACAAGCTTCAGATTCGTATAGCTACTTTATATTAAAAGAGCATCTGAATACATTCCACAGAGAAAATTTGGAAAGTCTATATTACTTAATAATCCCCAAAAGACATAAATCATATAGTAGATTTAGAAAAATGGAAGTACCTTCCCACCAAATAATCTTCAGTCGGCAAGATCAACCGTGTATTCACACAATCAAAAACCCATTGTGGCTGAACATACTCTCTAGTTAGGAACTTGTGAGTCTGAGTTGGTCGGTCTACAATCTGCATTTAAAAAGGAACAGGAAGTGATAAAATGATGCTGCAGGAGGCCATGTATTACGATAATCATATATAAGATACACCAATGTGTCATATTTCTTGGCAAACCTGATGGGTAATAGTCTTGTCAGATTCCGTAAAAGGTGCTCCATCTCCTTCCCAAGAAACCATGCCACCAAAAGCAGGAATAACAAAAAGTAGTGATTCTCTAGGAACCTAAACATGGAAGTTGGGAGAACATCAACAGACAATAAATAATAAGATCCAGATTTCAATTCCAACACAAAGGCAAATCAATAATTTCGAAAGAAAGGAAGGAGGACCATTAAGACAACATTTTTCAGCACACAATATCCATGGTAGTAGAGACATAAGACAACTAATAAAAAGACTACAATTTCCAACATCCACCGAATAACTATCTAGTAGAATCAAGGACTTGCAGAAATGATTTCTTCTCTCCATTCCGAAAATCTCTTTCTCTAATGTTTTGGAATTTATCTTATGTTGAATTTTCAATTTACTGAATAGTCTTCTTACACAATTCTATCTCAAACTAGCATCTCTATTTTCAGGTAGAATGCAAACAGCATAAACACAGTACTATAAAATGGAACAAAATCTTACCTCGCGGCTTAAGAAGAACTTCATGTTCTTAAAAAGTTTCTTACATTCTCTAGTATCTTCATCCTCATCTTCATCCTCATTCTTAGCAGCTGCATCTTCAACAAGATGCATCAATGCAGTCGGCTCATTTAAGGAAAGCTGTTGTTGAAGCTGCGCAAGTCTAAGTTCAGAGTTTTCTTCAGCATCTACTTGTCCATATCCAGATGAACTAGAAGTCTGCGAATCTAATAGGGAACTTCTAGTGTTGGCATCAAAGTATCTTGACAAAGCATAAAGATCTGCATACTCACAAAATAATAAGAATGACAAAACAGAAGTCTGAGGATCTAATAAGGTGACTAGAACTAGAGAAATTTAAAATGACAGTTTTTTGAACTAGACATCAAAATCACCTGCTGCCAAAGCCTCCAAATGAGGGTCCAGAATCGGTGGATACTTCAAATTAATCGAGTGATATACGTGAAAGTTCACAAAGGCAAGAAGAGTCTGCACCCATAATTCACAAGACATCACAAGACACATGAGCATTGCTATTTTACCCTTTGTCATATTAGAACCGAAAAATTAAGAATCCAAAACAAATAGAACACAACAGTTGTTGATTTATATCTAATCCAATAGCAAAACGGTTGTACCTAACCAAATGAAATATCAAGAATCTTTTATCTATCATATAAACCAGTGAACATTTGCCTTGAGTGGAACAAGAGCCTTCAAGGTTAGGAGTGTCAAATGCTGGATGGAATGTGCTATGCATTCAAGGGTATTATTTTTCTCAAGTATTCATGCTTGGGAACTACTTGTAACATGCACTTTTCTGTTTACCAAGGCCCGTTTCACATGATCTGTTAGATTTCAAAGTGGAAAAAACAAGCATTTTCCAAGCATCAGGTGCTTCATTCTCTCTTGTGCTTCATTCTCTCTTGTGCTTCATTCTCTCCCAAAAGACAAAAGCTATTCGCAAGATCTACTTGTAACATCCCAAGTCCACAAACCCTTTCTATTTTTAACACTTCAATATTGCAGCTAGCAAACTTACCTCACCCAGTAGAACACTCACTAATCATTATAGCTAATTTCAATATATATCATGCTCCTCTATTCCCTCGTTCTTTAATTACCCTCTCTGCAAATTGAATTCCTGTGAATAATCTAAATATACATATAGAATTACTTTAGTTATTGCATAAAATCATGGTCAACACACAAAGCAATGAATTCTCCAAAAGTTACGCCCGATTCATTCCACTGGAAAGAGTTTTTAATTCTTTTTCAGGATAAAAGGCCAAGCTTTCATTAACAAAAATGAAATAACGTACACAAGCATACAACAAACAGGCCCAAAAAATGAGTCCTCAACTACAACAAAGGACTCCAATCTGAAAGAGAGGTATGAAAAACTACAAGAATGTAGTACCAAAGTGTTACCTCATAAAATTCCATGAAGTTAAGAATAACAGTTAAGTCAACATCATCAGTCAATGCCTGATGCAGCGAATGCGGTGTCAGCCATGTAATCTTCTGTCCTTCTACCTCAGCCTAGACAAACAACAAAAGTAAGAAAATGTTCTGGAACATAAAATGCTTCACAGACTAGATATCATAATATAAATGCGAAATACCTGATAATAAATGCCTTTCACAGATATAAAAACTTTTCGTAGTTTATGAGTTCGAGAAATAAATGCTTGCCATTCATGACTCAACCTAGCAAAAGATATAAAAGGAATATAAGTGATGAGATATTGAAGTCATCAGTTTGTTACCATCCCAATAATACAAGAAAAGTTGACAACACATACTTGTACATCATAAAAATTTATTGAGGCCAGTAAACACCAACCTTCGACAATTATGAATGCGCTTTGCCTCAACCTTTAACCTTTCTTGTGCGGGTAGTGCCGCAAAAAGGTGCACCATTGAGAGGCAATCATCCAAATCTCTAAGTGCATCAATGAATTTTGGGTATCTAGAAGGCCAAGCGTAGCGTGCAACAATTGGAAAGAGTTCATTATGGGCAATGAAAACAAAATATTTGATTCACTCAGTAGGAGGGAAAAAAGAACGAAAGAGCTGTACAAACCTCTCCCTTATTATCCTGTCTAATACATATGTAGGCCTGTGTTCTTTCAGAAAGTTTGCACGCTCCTTATTCTTCTTTGCATCAGCTTTGCTTATCTTCTTTTCATATGCCCTAATATCTCTGAATTTCTCCAGAAGTGGCTCATGATGAAGAAAAGCAACGTCCTTCAAATGGTAGTAAGTGTGGTGATTTCCTTTAACCTTCTTTTTTGGCTCACGAGGAAATACTCCCTTGAAAATGCATAGCTTCCTGTCATAATGATAAAAACCATATCCATTGTTTCAGATGATCATTTTCAACCAAGGTAAACGTAAAACAAACTCATCCTAAACCCTAAACCAGTTTCAATATAATATTTTAAAACTCGTCAAACGCTTGATCATATCAAGTACTTCAAATCAAAGATAAACATGTTCAATCTTAAAAAAACGAATATCTTTACTTCGAAACATCTATGATTATGCATACAAAACTATCCACTTTATCCTCGGTATTACTACGAATTCAGATGAAACTCCAACTTAAGCTACACAACTGACGCAACACTAAGAAGCCAGAATCAATACTAATCAAGCGTTACGCCTCATTCCTGATGCCAATAACCATAAAATTCATGCGAGTTAATATAAGAGATACCTGAAAACTGGCAAACTAACTTGCAGCTGCTTCACAGCCTGCGACCTGGTCACATATCTCGCTGCGTTGCCCTCCTTCTTCTGCCCCTGATAAACGACCGACAGTAGAAAAAACTAAGCAAATATTCTGATCTAACCGCTGGATATCCTGAATAGTAGGGATTATCAGCATAAAAAACAGATGGAAACAAATTCGAACTTACCGGAGGCCTGTAATGCTTCTTCCTCGTAACTTTGTTCACCATTTTTTAAGTGGTTGAACGGAAAAGAAAACAAAGTAATCCGAGCAGACTTCAATTACAGGTGTGGAGAAATGGAGGAGCAGCGCCTGGGCGGCGGCAGAGAAGGAAATAAGAGAGTATAATAGGGGAAGAGAGGAGAGGAAATGTGAAGGCAGGGGAGAAATTGGGCGGCCGATTGGAAACTTAGGGCTGAGATGGCTGGGCTGGCTGCGCTACTGGAGACAAACAATGGGCTTAGGAGAGAGGAAATGGGCTTAGGAGAGAGGTAAAGTGGGCTTTGCCAATATTATTACTATTATTATTTATTCTATTTTTTAAAGCCAATTTAATTATTTAATTATTTAATTTAATTATTTAATTTTTTTATTTTTTTAACCGAAAAAAACCCAATCTAGTTCCATTTATTCAAATTTTTGTTTTCAACAAAAAAAAAAAAATATATATATATAATAATAATAATAATAATAATAAATACTAATAATATATATATATATATATTAATATTAAAACATATATTTAATTATTTTTAAGTTTTGAATGTGGTTTGAACAATAAATAATAAGAAAAAATAATTATAAAATTAACATATACATACATATATATATATATATCTCGAGATCAAGATTGGGATTAAATGTAACATAAGAGATGTATCTCGATGAGTGTCCCAAAACAGTGAAAAACGGTGAGATCTCACATTAGTTGGAGAGGAGAACGAAATATTATTATAAAAGTGTAGAATCCACTCTCTAGTAAACGCGTTTTAAAACCATGAGGCTGATGACAATATGTAATTAGTTAAAGCGGATAATATTTACTAGTGGTAAGTTTAAACTATTATAAATAGTATCAAAGTTAGACATCGAGCGGTGTGCTAGCGAGAACGTTGGGTCTCCAAGGGAGATGGATTGTGAGATCTCACATTGGTTCGAAAGGGAAATAAAACTTATTTATAAAGATGATAAGTGATATGTTACAAGTCAAAACGGTATTATGATAATCTCATCTTTCATTGTGTCATCAAAGACTTCATGATACATACAAGAGATCCTTTAGGAGATGGTACTGGTGGACCGTTTATTTGGGGAAGAGAGTTTGGAGATGAACTTTCCCGTTATGATGAGTATGGATGCATACATTACGATATTTATGTACGTCATGATATTATGCAGGCTTCTTTCACTTTGTGGCTTCGGTAGTTTGAGCATGCGCTAAATGAAGGGCAGGCTCATGGGTACGTATATGTCCGCTTGGTGGGTTCATGTGCACATACGTAAATCGTGTGTAAAGAAGTACTACACATCTAATTTTTGCCCAGATTAGAAAGTAGAGTTTAAGACCCTGAAATGATTTTATGAACGAATGTACATCCGGATTGCTTGCATATGCATTTTCCAACTCCAATAATAGACTTATTTACTGAATATTTGTTAAAATAACCTAAGTCATTATTAGAATATATTATAATAATTAGTTATGAAATATATCTTATATATTCGAATCAGTTAATATTTTTCATTTATAATTTGTTTAATAGTACCTTTTATTTTATTCTCAAGATTTAATTAGTTTATATTTTCCTTATTTTTAGGTATTAGTTGGTAACTTGCATTCTATTTAAACGAACGTTAATGAAAATTGGACTTTAGATCTCATTGGGACTTTTGATCTCACCTATATTTATTGCACCTTCGATCTCAATTTTATTTATCATTCTTAACATGGTATCAGAGCCTAAAATCAAACCCTAACTCAATTAGTGAAGCCTTTACAGTCGCCGCCGATCATCCATTGTGATAAGTTTCTAACTCAATTAGTGAACCCTTTACAGCCACCGATCATCCATCGTGATAAGTCCAATCGAGAATCACAACAACCATAACTTCGTGCTTTCAATAGCTTCCAAACCATCGTCATTGCTTCCGAACCTTAAGCAACCAATACTAGTCCTCAAGTCACAAATTACAGTACCTCACTAGTCCATACATCACCGCAAGTCGCAAGTTTGTGAGCCTAACATTACCACTACTATCGCAATAGTCCCACTAGCTGTTATGGGTATCCACTCGTTTTTCAAATTCAATAACTTTGATATACACCTATACCACAAGCCTACAATTCCCCTTATACCATCACTTTCCAAAATCCAAACCCGCTATTCCACAAACCAACCGTGTTTAAGGATTTTTCCATCATGACTTTGTTTTAGACTCAATTTCTATCCAAACTAAGACCCACTAGTTCATCATGTTAGAAGAATGAGACGGATGAATTGGATATATATCATCCTTCCACAAGATATATCATTCTTTTAAGCCCACATCTCAAAAGTGTTAATATCCAACTTCAAAACTTCGGATGTTTATTTCATCGCTCTAATCAAGGGTATTTTTTTTTTGTTCCAATCAAATTAAATGGGACAAACTACCACTATGGAGTAAACCATTTAGGCATAAATCAAGAAGCCGTCTATGTCGGAATTTTGCTTCTTTTGGGAAATTCAATAACTTGTTGAGAAGTCTAAAAATCAAATCAATCAAAGGGGGTCTATTTTTTTGGTTTTACATCTTTGTTGGAAATTCAATAATTTCTTGAAAATCTAAAAAGAAAACCGATGTGTTTAGAAGCAAATACTTGGTTAGAGCTAATTTGGCAGATATTTTCACTATCGGGAAGACAAAAGTGTTATTGACCCACCCTCTTTATTTTTTGGAATAAAGTTGGGTGTTATTAATCTACACTCGTAAAGACAAGTTGGGTGTTATTGATCTACACTCGTAAAGACAAGTTGAGTGTTATTGATCTACACTCGTAAAGACAAGTTGGGTGTTACTGATCTACACTCGTAAAGACAAGTTGGGTGTTACTGATCTACACTCGTAAAGACAAGTTGGGTGTTATTGACCTACACTCGTAAAAATAAATTGAGTGTTATTGACGTACACGCTCCAACTTGAGAGGAAGCATTAGAATATATTATAATAAATAGTTAGAGAATATATTTTAGTTATGAAATATATCTTAGATATTTGTAATCCGTTAATATCTTTTCTTTTATGATGATATTTGTAATCCGTTAATATTTTTTTTTTCTTTTATGATTTTCTTATTTTTAGGTATTGGTTAGTAGTTTGTATTCTATTTAGGTATTAGTTGGTAGCTTATATTCTCTTTAAAGTTGTGACATCCATACAAATTGGACTTTAGATTTCACTAAAACTTTTGATCTCACCTATATTTGAAGTTTCACCTATATTTGTTGGAACTTCCATCCCAGTTCAGTTATATTTTTCATTCTTAACAAACATGTGTTTTTTCAGTTATATTTTTCCGTCTTAACAAACATGTGTTTATTCTTAACAAACATGTGTTTTTTCGTAGCTCCTACGGAACAAGTAAGTCTAAGTCTCACCTATGTTTGTTGAACCTTCCATTTCAATTCAGTTATATTTTTCATTCTTAATAGACAGGTGTTTTTTCGTAGCTCCTACATTGAACAAGTAAGTCTCGGTCTCACCTATGTTTGTTGAACCTTAGACATGTGTTTTTTCGTAGCTCCTACATTGAACAAGTAAGTAAGTCTCAGTCTCACCTATGTTTGTTGAACCTTAGACATGTGTTTTTTCGTAGCTCCTACGGAACAGGTAACTCGAAAATAGAATCATGACATATTCAAAACAATTAATTTGAAAAAAAATCATTTAAATTAGTTATTAATTTAATTAAAAAGTAAAATCTCATTAAAACTTTAAACAAGTCATATTAATATTCCAAAACTATTACTCGATAAATTGACTCAGAAAGAAAAAAAAAAGAAAGTAAAATGTAGAATTAATTGCAATATGAACACCCTCATATTTAAAGACCGATATTAAATTAATCTAAAAATTCTGAATTGGTCCAATAAAATTGGGACATCCAAAAAGTTATTCAAATTTTGAAATAATGACACAAAAATCAATTGTCACTTTATTTGATCTTTTTTCCACAACCATCATAGGATTACAGTTGTTGCTGCCAAATTAATACAATAATAAACAAAATTTGACTTTTAATACTGAAAAAACAATTAATAAAATAAAATCAAAATTAAAGAGGGCATCTTCTCAGATCAGTTATTACATTTCCCAAATTGCACTATGGATTTAATCTTGAACGAAAAAAAAAAAGAGTATGATATTTTTGAAATATAAAATATTCCGAATTACAGACATGAAAAAACGGTGATCGGAGCGATCGAAACGCCGCTCAGATGCGACGGTCAAACGGGAAAACAGAAAAATTGACTGGAGAAGAGAGAAGGATCAAAAATTTTGGTGGAACAGAGATCAAAAGTCTTACTCGGTCAAGGAATTCGTATATCCTAATGGAATATTCCGGTAATTGTACTTCGTGTTTGTTCATTTCGATTCAATCTTCGAATCCAGTTTTTTGCCAAATCGCATCTCGGACTCGACTCAGATCTCTTCCTTTCAATGTTCTTCCGACTCCTTCATGAACCGAAAACGAAGCGATTCTCGTCTTCGCCAGAAATTCGTGAGGCGGAACCCTAAATCTCCCATCCTCGAAATCACAGCCGCCAACGCCGTCTTCCTCATCGTCATCGTCATCGTCATCGTCGAATCCGTCTCTCCGATTCTCGATGTACTCGTTCCTCAAGATCTTCGACCAGTCAGGGATGTTGACAGGCAGCGAAGCCGCGGTCACCGTCTTTACGCTTCGGTCTTCGTCGTCGACAGCCGAAATCCGCTTTGAGATTCGCGATTTGGAGACCGAACGGCGGAACTCCGGAGAGGCGCTGGAGCGAGGAGAGTTGAAGAGGTCGGACTCGTCAAGCTCGAAGACGGAGTCGGTACGGCGGTGGTCGGGACCGTCGGCGGTGGGAAGAAAGCGGAACTTGGAGCGGGAGAAGTAAGTGTTACCAGTAGCCATGGAAGGGAAGAAAACAAAAAATCTTTGATTCTCTGTGTTGTCTTCACTTCTGGTTGGTTTTTGATTTTGGGAGTACAGATTGTTCAGAGAAACGGACTTTTAAAAAGTTTTTGGACGACGAAGAAGAAGAAGAAGAAGAACTAGGAAGAAACAGTGGATAAGATTTTCCGCCAAAATTACCAAACAGTCCTTGCAATTTTCTTTTTATTATAAATCTTTTTCTGTAAATTTTTTGGAATTTATAATTTAATTTAAACTCCAAATGATTCCAATAATTCTTTTTTCCCCCTGATTTGATGCCTCCCCCACTGTCATATGCCTTTATTCTCCCTTTAAAAGTTTATTTTCATTTTTTTAATTTCTTATATAATAATATCTCCATACCTTTATTTTTTATTTTTATTTTTATAATTTTAAATATACCATTTTTTTTATTTATGGGCTAAAATGGACGTATAAAAAAATAGCATAAAATAAATGAATGATTAATTTGGATGTCCTTATGAAATATTATATTAATGCGACATATGATGAAATTGCATGAAAATACTTATAGACGAATAAATTAATTTAATAATATTGAAGTATTATTTTATTTTATTAAGAAGCCGTGTTGAAAGAGTGTTATCTTTATTTATTAAATTGTTAAATTATTATTTTTTTAACAGAAAGAATAAAATGAAACAATTAATTAAAAAATATATAGTAATTAAGTTTGTCACAGCTAAATACTAAATTCTTTAATTGCAAATTTATTAAATTTTCATAATAAATTATTAAATAAACAAATTAACTAAATTAAAATTAAAATATTAATAAAAGAGTTTGTAAACCGCGTCGGGAAGGTTCTGACAAATTGCGTCACGTGCTAAGTGCTGGACCAGCAATGACTGCCACGTGTGAAGCTACAAAAAAATCTTATCCTCGGAAGTAACAAAAATTTACTTTGAAAAAAGAAAAAAAAGAATAAAAGAAAAAGAAACCGCCACGAAGGCAATGGAGAAGGGGGGGGGGGGGGGTATTTTGGGGAATGTGATTTTTTTTTTTTTTTTTTGTNAATTCCACTCAAAACCATGCAAAGAGTACTGAAGTTGAAGTGGGAGTGTAAAATGAGAGAGAGAGAGAGAGAGAGAGAGGTGGGCTCAAACATGGTCAAAGCTGAGTAAAAAAGCATAAAAATTCCTCGGATTCTGTCTGATTCTTTGTCTTGTTTTTGTCACTCTCTTTACTTCCATTTTGAATCACCCAACACAATATAAGGCTTTTCCCTATGCCTTTCTACCCCTGTTTTTTTTTTTTTTTTTTTTTTTTTTTTTTTTTTTTTTTTTTTTTTTGTTGCTAGGTTGTTGCTGTTTGTTTCTACGTTTAGGAGTTTTGTCGTGACGCGACGGAAAGTGGTCCCCAACTCTTCCGTTTGCTTATTAATGGGATTGCTGACACGTGTTATATTGTTGCCACGTGGTCGCATTATGGCATCGAGAGATCCATATTGCCACGTGAATGTGGGCCCCAATGCTTGCCTGGGACTAGTGGGCTTTGTCTCTTACATGTGTCCTCCATTCCATTTTTTTAATTTTTTATTCATTATTTTATTATTTTAATATCAAAATTGGGGGTCTAAGCCAATAATAGCCATAATATACCTATGGGTATTAAAATATGATTTTTTTTATATATATATATTTATTTATTATTAAATTATAAAAATTACTGACCTTCCATTCTTTTTCCTCTCGAAAATGTAATTATTTTAATAGTTACGATATTTCTTTTAATATTTTAAAATTAAATTAAATCACGAATACTCGAGAATGTTACATAAATGAACTGAGATCACATTCGAACCAGAGCAATTCTAAGAATGATTTTAAAAGAAATGAAAGTTACTGTCTATACCAACCAAACATATACCTAAGCTGGCATCTTTAATATTCCTAAAACTAAAAGGGGTTTGCAAAAAGAAAGATGGTGATATCCATTGAACATGAACCCTAATTATGTGATATCAATTTGGTTGTACCAACTAATAAAGCAATGGGTATTAAATTGTGGGTATGGTTGGAAAGGAAAAGATAACCCATTTTCAATCTCATTATACTTCAAAAACGACAACTCTCACTTCAGTTGTCTATGCTTTTCAGGTACGAGTTATCAATTCCTAATCTCTTTTTATGGATCTTGTTTTTGTGACGATCTGAATTTCTTTCAAACCTACGAAATAATATGATTATGATACGACATGTGAATAACAGATATATATTGTGATACGATATGTTATGTATGATATGTTATGATAAAAATTGTTATGCCTGGAAACATGAAACGTTATAATATGACATATTTATGTAATCTAAATGACATGATTAGACATTGTACGAGCGAGCTTACAACAATCTTATCCTACTTTAAAAATAGGATTACATCAATCTTATCCTACTTTTAAAAAAAATTAATAATTAAATTTTACAAAGTTTTTGTTATCCATGTAACATAATTTAGGGTAGAGATAGCAACCGACAAAATTCTATTCATTAACATTACCCTGACAGATTTTATAGGTTTTTCCTTTCGGGGTTTTGTTCAAAGTTTTTTTTTTTCAAATGCATTAGAGAGATTTCCCCACCATTATAAAGAATGATTCGTCCTCCTCCCACAATGTGGAATCTCACAATTCACTCCTTCGAAGCTCACACACACAATACACACACATGCACACGCGCATGCGCATACACCCACACACACAATCAATGTGGGACCCTCAATCCACCTCACTCACACACAATACACACGACACGCTCACACACAAGCACACATTTTTTTAGCTGTAGTATTAAAATTTTAATTTGTTTGAATATTTGCTTATAATTTTTTTTTCATTTATTACAATTTTAGGGTTTAGGGTATAGTAATATTAAAATTTTAATTGGTTGGTAATATTTGCTTATAAAATATATTGAATTATTCGATTTTTTTTTATATAATTTTTTTTTATAAAGATATATATATGTGTTTGAGGGAACTCGATCTACCCTAAAATAAACGAACAACCCAATAACCCAACAATCCAAACCTACAATTCTATTTATCTATACAACGAGCCACACTCGTTGGTTTGAGAGGACTCCCATGAGATGATGGTGAACGAGAGAAGACGAGTGTAGACATAAGGGTTTGGTATAGGACCAAATAGGGTTGTGTGCATATTAATCTAAGTCAAAGTTTACAATAGAATTATCCGATCAATTACTTAGACTTTTAAACTTGAATTAAATAAAGATTGAATTTGAGGTACATCCAACTCATTATCGAAAAAGATAAGGCCATTCCATTTTGACAAAAGACTCACACCCAAGTTTCATAGCTTTGGGTCCGCGTCAGCTATTCCGATTATGATTTTCCTACCTCCCGAGGGAAAAGTCCTTCTCTTTTCTTCATATTTCAAGTTGATTTCAAGCCTGCTACTATTTATATATATATTGTTGAGTGCTTGATTATGAGATTGTACATTGTATGTGACTATGTGTGGTTTGTTTAGAGGATCTTCAATTATCTTCGGAAAATAAACTTGTTTCATAGAAAAGAGGTCGGTATTATTTCGAGATAGTTAGCAGGTATAAGGAATGGTCCCATGCGACTATGACTCCTTGAGGACTAATAGAAAGTCGTAAACTAATAGAAACTTGTCTTGAGTGATAGAGTTTGTATACGTGTTAGAGTTGGATTATTCACGATAATAAAAAAGGAGGCAGAACTCTAATGTCTTCCTAAAAAGATGGGTAGTGATTTCTTTAGAGATATTAATATTGGATCGAGCATGTAACGATTCAAGCCCACCAGCAGTAGATATTGTTTTTTTTGGGCTTTTCTTTCGGACTTTCGATTTTTAAAATGTGTTTGCTAAGAAGAGGTTTCTAGGGTGTTTTGTTCTCTTTCCCAACCGACTCTTTGGGTCCAGCGTTCTCACTGACACTCGTTTTTTTCTCCAATCGATGTGAGACCCCACCAAATTTACCTCCCCTTCGGGGCCTAACGTCATTGCTGGTGCATCGCCTCATGTCCACCCCCTTTGGGGCTCAGTCTCCTTGCTAGCACTGCTAGCACATTGCTCGGTGTCTGGCGTTGATACCATTTGTAACAGCCCAAGCCTACCGTCAGCAGATATTATCCTTTTTAGGCTTTCTCTTCCATGCTTCCCCTTAAAGTTTTTAAAACACGTTTGCTATGAAGAGATTTCCACACTCTTAAAAAAGATGTTTCATTCTCTTACCCAACTGATGTGGGATCTCGCAAAGTAATAATGTGCACAAAATATATTTTTTTTTTTTTGGTATGATTGTTACATTTGTAAAAGATCTTGTACATTATGTTGTATTTATTGTCGATTCAAATTATGAGATAATCGAGGGACCATCCCGAATATCCCTTAATTGCCCCATAAATTGTTTTGTTTGAACGGATCTCATCAACATAATGAATCTTAGGTTGAATTAGACCTTGAATCGAGTAGATTTAGGCTAGTACCAGGAATAATTAGTAACTCTGATCCGGTTCAACTAAGTAAGTGATTTTAATAGTGGCTTAGTTTGATGAATTATTTGAAGTATGAACGGCACGTGCCCTATGACCCTGCACATTTCAAATGCCTGTTTATTATGTTATGGAACTCAATATGTTGTGTTATGTTGTAATGGTGAGATCTACTATGTTATGGAATATCATGTTTGACATGTTATGTGAAATTGCGCTATGTTATGGAAAGTATTATACCATGTTATGCAATATATTACGAGATGTGATTAACTTATGTATGAACTGAATGAAGGTGTAACTTGTATCACAGATACATGCCATGATTTTAAGCTATTGGGACCTCGTGCATCTTGTATGTTTTATGCATCGGGATACTTCTCTGCTATGATTAGTACGGATGTGTACACTACAATGTTATGTTACGGTATTAAATACATCATAATCCTATTCACGCTCTTTTCCTTCCATGGCATTTTGGCAGATGAGTGTACACTACTTGAAAGCGAGTTTTAGGGGTACATATACGAGTTTGCCTGAGGTCCATGTGCACGAACCTTAGGTGTGTGTAGAGAAATACCACACATCCAATTCTACCTAAAATAGAAGTAGAGAGCAAGGCCATGTTATGATATTTTTATGGAAAGATAAGTCCCACCATGATTGCCTGTGTATGGATTTTCCGACCTTAACAATGGGGTAACTTACAAGTATTTCTTAAAATACTCAAGTCACGTGCTACTTTTATTTTTAGGTCGGTAAGACACCTATGTATGGATGACGACATACAGTGAAGATTATGAAACCAAAGCTAGGGCTACATTTATGTTTAAATTGCAGTCTTTGTATGTTAGAGCGTTTTAATTACTTTTAACCTATTGTTATTTCATTTCCGCTATGTCATTGATATTCACTTTTATTGTAATAATTTTAAGAACGTTTTAAGTTCATAACATCGTTTATGAATTTTTTTAATGAATTTTATGCACATAATAGACATGTAATACATATAGTGATGTCTCTATTTTATTAGGAAAAATAGAGTATATACTTAACATGCTCTAAGATTAGCTCGAGTTTAGCTCACAAGTATATACTTAACATGCTCTAAGATTAGCTCGAGTTTAGCTTACCCTTGTGACGGGCTCTGAGATACATGACATTTACATGAGTTATCAAATCTGCATGGAGAAGCTACAAAATGTGATAATATGTGATAATATGCTAAATCGTAAACTATTACATTTGATTGGCTTAGCTATCATGCATCTAGGTTAGTTAGTGTCACGACCCAATTTTTTAGGTTTCAGATCTCGGATTGTGACTACATAGACAAAGACAGAAAGGAAATAAATTTGAAAAACAGTGTAAAATTTAAATTGAATTAAAACAAACAAACGAACACTACAATTAAATACATAACGAAATCTCATTACAAGACCGTGCTTTTCACATTTATTACAAAGGGGGAAATGGTTTGCAATACGATTACAAACCAAAATAAGAGACTCAAAATATACAAAATGGACTAACACTTCAGAACAATCACCACTATGACCGCACTGCTCTCGAACACTCCTCCACCTTCACCGATAGCCTATAAACACTTAAAAAAACAAACGGAAAAATATGAGTGTAAAAATACTTAGTAAGAAACCTATTTGTAGACTCTCGTCGCATACTTAACCTAGTAGGTATGTACCGACTTTACTCTGGGCTTTAGAAAGTTGGGACCTAGCCAGTACTTATATTTAAGCGTCTAGAGAAGTCTTAGAGTTCCATATATTACTTTAGTTGTTTCCAAATCTACTATAGTTTCAAAGGTGGTGGTTTACCCTTTCTTAGCATCCCAGATCTATTGAGTGATAAGTCACATCTCTCCGGTGAACTATTTTTCTATTATGTGGCTTAGGTAACTTGTTTTGCTTGTGTAGTAAATGACCGACCGACGTTCTAGGTTGAGGCTCTACCTCATAAAAATGTTTGTGGGATAGTATGGTGTGAACTAATCTGAACATCATTCATGGAAGGCTAGCTGACGTACACTCTCACAAGACCATAATGTCACCAAAGTTTGGGTGATGAGAGCTCCTGTGTGCTGGCCAACTACTTGGTCAACCTATATGTCCCACGCCCCCCTTTCAAAAACGAGTTCAAAGCACAGTGGCCAGCTAGAGACATATTCCCCAAACATGCTATGCCTACCTCTACGGTACAAGTGCCAAAGTGGAAAGGACAGTAGAGACTCTACCTCTACAATACAAGTGCCAAAGTGGAAAGGACAGTGGAGACTCGGATGACATTGTTCATACTGCTAAAAGCCTGAAGAATTACCTTGTCATGCTAGGATGTCAGAGAAGTTTACTAGGTTCTAAGAAGCCTCTAGGTGGTTTAATTCTTGTCTCTCTTTTCTACGACGTTTAGGACTAACTTCTCGAGCTATTCCATAGTTTGGTAACAAACATATCTATACCTCTAATCGTACCTCACGATTCTATGGTGCACAGTCTACTCAAAATGTACTAACCTAGGTCAACTTTTAAACGGCTCTAGTTATAGCCCTAATCTCAATTTCATTCTCTCATGCATGCTTGTAGGCAGATATACCTATTGATCACTTAATCTCAATTTCATTCTCTGAGCTGTCAATGAAAAACCATTTTCAAAGGAAGCACCCGAGATACTTGCCCCACAACCCTTGCTAACGCTATGATACACGTTTCTGCCACAGAATAGCTTTTATATCTTTTTTTTTTCTTTTTTTATTAGATGCATAAATTTATCCCATTGATTTTCAAAAATATTATATGCATAAATTTATTAATTTGGTTTTCCACATATTAGTTTTATTAAATATAGCTTGGTTTTTTTTTTTCTCATACTATTTATAAAATAACAACAACAAATAAATAAATATTATAATTAGTTTATATTTTATATTTTTAAAATTATATTAATATTTTCATACCCTCAAAAGGGATACTTCGTTTCCATCTTCAACCGATGTGGGTTCTTACAGTCCACCCCCGTTTGGGGCCTAGCATCCTCGTTGGAACACCACCTTGTGTTTGACTTTGATACCAACTGTAACGACCCTAGTTTCCTACTGAAATAGAGTCATTACTATATGCATGACGTGATCTTTCTATACGAAAACATTCATTTAAAATCTTTCATAAACGATGTCATAGACTTAAACTTTCGCATTCAAAGCCTTAAAACAAAATAATAAAAAGATTGAATGGGAAATATAAATAAAGTCTAAGAAAAACATTATAATAATGTCATGATCTAATCTAAGATCTACGAAATAAAAATGCTACTATCCTAACACAGGTTTTATGGTCTTCAACGCAACACCGCCTTCACCAGTACAAAGGTGCCTTGTCTTTACCTGAAATATAAAGATAGTTCAAGGCTTCAGTATTTTAATACTTAGTAAGTAAGTGACCCCACTATTGGGGTCAGAAAATGCAAACACATGTAGAATGATGGAACCTATAATTTAAAATCATCTTCTCTTAGGTGGCTTTTCAGTCCCTGAAAATTGGATATATAGTACCCACACGTGCGAGCATGGGCCTACTAGGCAGGCTTGTACACCCCTGGCATGTTCGTCAGGCAAGCTTCTCTGGGTTGTAGTCGAACACCCGGTTGCAATAGAGACCGTCGTTGCACCATGCTAAGTATGATGGTCATTCTCGTCTCATAGTGCACCCATCCACACTCATCACAAAGGAAAAGTGTCCCAATGCATGTGAACATATAAATATGCATGAGTTCTCCATATTTTCATCTGGCATAATAAATCAGGTAGGGGAACCTCATTCTTTCATCATAGTGCATCATGACATCTCATATATTACACAGCTTATCGTAACATAACATAACATTTTATTCATACCATCATACCATTTGGCATAACAAAAAATGACACATTCATAACATCACATCTCATCACAAGGCATGACACACATATAACACGTGCAAGACCACCGAACACATGCCATCATACATGAAACAATTCTTCACTCACATACATCCTAAGAAAATCTCTAGGAGGTTATGGAGTTCCTATGATTGAGTCATCGAAAAGAAAGGTGCACCTTATTGACATATGTAATAACTTTAACTTCTTTTAAGTTTTTCTTAGTCATCATATCTTCGAGATCGCTATCATTCAGATATATCCTTGTTTCATTCATGTTTCCCTCCTTTAATCGGGTATTACATTGAGACTCTTAACTTGGAATAAGTCTTAATCTTTATTAATATTATAATGTTAAGGTCAACCAAGTGAGGATGAATTGATAACCACACTTTGGATTCTACCAAATACATTGACTTCTTTTGTTGTGTGTGAAAATTTTAAAATATAAAACTTGGTCCACGTTTTGCATATTTTAAGAAAACGATACTCGGTCTAAATCACGTGTAAAAGAGGTATCTAAGTCATGCCCTCCCAATATCCAACCTTGCTAAAGTTAAGGTAACGTTGGTTCGTGTGCAAAAAAATTTCCTACCCAATCGAGTTATGTTGTGTGTTCGACATACTAAGTTTTCAAATAAAATTATGGGTTCAAAAATGCAAACACAAGCAATCATGGCAGGTTTTTGTATAAAAACATCATGGCATGACTTTCGCCTCTGTAGTACTTCGGTACTTCGGTATGTAGTACTTCGGTACACACGATCCATGCACGTACATATGGACCCACCATATAGATTTGTATGCGTATCCCCTGGATTTAACTTGTTGGGCTAGCACACTTTTACACTACTGAACATCACGAAGAGAAAGAGTCTGCATAATATCATGGCAAACATAGATAATGTAAGGTATGCATCCATACTAAACATATCAGGGAATTATCTTGATACATGTGTCATACACAATGCATAAGGTCCCATAACATTAAGACGTAGCGTATATTCCCGAAGCTAAACATACATTCATTATTTTCCTAACATGACGCTCCTATGAGACATGCATACTTGGTTCACCATTAACAATGCATAGTTTTCTAATATCTCGAAGGTACAGGACATACATATTACCATAGTTTACAGGGTGTGGTATATGGAGATTCATGCATCAAATAACATTGATATCATAACATAGTTCCACGGCATAATATAATATCTAATATCATAGCATAACTAGTACATGACATAACATATATCATAACATATACATTACATAGTACATGTCATACAATCATAAAACACAACACATGCAAGGGTCACAAGGCACGTGTTGTTTAGACAACAAACAAGTCATGAAATCACTTACTTGGTTGATCTAGGTCAAAGTTACTGATTATTCTTGGAACTAACCTGAATCTCCTCTTCATAATCCAATTCAGCCTATGTGGGCCCACAACTTAAGACTAGAACACATTAAAGAGTTTAGTTTACCTAATGGCATCATTTTAACTTAGCTTAAAATATTTTAAATTGACCAAACAGTAATCATACCGACCTTAAATGCTTACAATAACATCAAAAATGGTAAAAAAATGGCATGAATAGTAAGAACCGAGTCTAAAATAGTTCACTAAAGGAAGCCTCGAGACTACGTTGAGTCTAGCCAAACCAAAGCGCGCTAAACAGGTCAGGTAGACGGGTCAGTCACGGGCTGGCGCGCTTAGTTGAAGTTAAGTCGAGGCGCAAGTCGTGGGTCAGGTTACTAGATCGTGTGATGCTGGTCCAGGATCAAGCTGGTTTGGGTCTAAGAGTTGGGTTTGGCAGGATCTGATGGGTCGCGCAAGCTCTAGGCTTCTGGGATATAGGTGTTACTAGGCTAGGTAGTAGATGCTGGAGTTGAGCTAGCAAGAATGGGTCGCAAGCTGGCTGTGTTTGCTCGACTTCTAAGCCTAGGAAGGTTCGGTCCCGAACCTGTGGTTCAGTGGTCTATGCACCACAGCTAAGGCATGGTTTTTGTCTTGGTCTCGACTCGATGGATTTTTTTTTTTTTTTTTTTCCTCGGTTCACAACAAAACTTTGGCTACTTTTGGTCGATTTTCGAACCCTTACTTTTGGTCGAATCTAGATCCCTTATCAACGGCAAACTCGTGACAATAATATCTTAAAACATAGAGACCAACTTAAATTCCGACCCAAAAAAAAATTGAAAATCGATTTATCCTGTTAGGTTGAATGGAGTTGTGACCTATATGGGTCACGATCTCAGATATATATAGATGTGTATAATGAAGATTGATCAGTAGATTCTCTTACTATGTATAGATATGGCCTATTCTAGTCTGTCATATCGTAATAGAAGAGTTGTCAAGAGAATTGGAACAGAAGAAGTTAAGGGTTTTTTTTTTCCTCTCAAAACGGGTTGCTACAAAAATTAACCTATGTATTCGATGTAACAAATTCATAAAGTTATTTATATTATAAGATCCATTAAATTAAACATTAAGTTAAAATAATGATGTAACATCAAAAACTATAGTATAATATTTCATTATTTTGTGTAAGAGCTTCAAATGTCAACTTCCATTTCATTTATTTAATGATGTTTTTATTAAGATTGCAAAAATGGTGAGATTTGGAGAAGGCTCTATGTGGGGATGAAACATATAAGCCTGTTCTCATCGTTGACTTTCCATTTGTTTTTTCAACTATAAATAAAACCTCTCTTTTTTGAATAACATGTAAGTTTTTGATATCATGAATTCAAATTCCCATATGCCTTTCTCTTCTGATTTCCATTCAAGCTCCCTACTTTACAACCTATCAATTTTGAAGGATAAACTCCACCAAATCCAATCGGTTGTCTCCGTCGTCGTCTACGACTTCCAAAACTCGACCGAGTCCCACCCACGAGACTTGTCGCAGTTACCGACGGTCAACTCTATGATCCAGGAACTTATCATGGCTGCTTCTTCCATGTTGTTCACATGTCAAGAGATGAATAACTTCGCTGTGAACTCGTCGTTACATAACGATGTTGTCGATAATAATCTTCAAGGTCTCGTTGACAACGACAATCAACCTTCCATCGCCCTTCTCGACGTGGCCAACGATCATCGCCATCATCAGAACTGGTACTGTTGAACATAACTTTTTGTATGAAACACTCAATCTAAAAAAGATTACAAGGCACTTTATAGAAACGAATGCATTGTGTTTTGTATTTGACAATTAGCTCATACGATTATTATTTTAATAGGTACAACATGACATCTACTACTAATAACGACGACAACGACAACAATAGCAATAGAGTAACGACAACGGAAACAACACAAGATTATCGAACTTCGATCAATATTGTTGAGCTAGACGCGACGGATCTTCTTGCAAAATACACCCATTACTGCCAAATTTGCGGGAAAGGGTTCAAGCGGGACGCGAACCTACGAATGCACATGCGAGCACACGGCGACGAGTACAAAGCGAGCGGGGCGTTGAGTAACCCGGAGAAGAGTCATAGAAGGGATATGAACATAAACAAGAAATTAGGGACTAAATACTCATGTCCACAAGAGGGCTGCAGATGGAACCAAAAACATGCCAAGTTTCAGCCATTGAAATCACTGATTTGTGTGAAAAATCATTACAAGAGAACCCATTGCCCCAAAATGTATGTCTGCAAGCTCTGCAGCGGCAAGAAATTTTCAGTTCTATCAGATTTGAGGACTCATGAGAAACATTGTGGAGACATGAAATGGGTTTGTTCTTGTGGCACCACATTTTACAGGAAAGATAAGCTCATGGGTCATGTTGCTCTGTTCGTCGGGCATGCCCCGGCAATCAGTTCGTCGGTAAGAGCGTAGTAACTTGCGGCCGATATGTTACTATGAGTTTATGTTTGTTCTTATTTAATTTGATGGATTCTGTATGATATATGTTGTAACTTGTCACAAAGATGTATTGCCAGTAGAGTACATCGAATGATATCAAAACATTGATGGTGGCATTACTGACAAATTGAATCAAAGCTTCAAATTACGGCAATTGAGGTATTGGTATTGTTAAAGAATTAAATTTACATTATGTGACAACGAGCGTAGATTATGAAAGAGAGAAATTGTGACAGGTAGCACAACAAGTGATATCAGAGTACCAAATCAACAACATACTCACACTTACCATCAATTAAAGATAAATTTCTCATTACAAACTAAATTATTTGTTCTTAGAAATCATATTTTCAAGATATTGCTCTGATTGTAGGGCATGTTCCGGCTCAGTTCATCCGAAAACGCTTACTAATATGTAATGGCCTTAAGTGTTTACGTTTGTTCTTATTGAATTCGATGAACTCTATGTTATATAACAAAATTTGCATTATATAAACCGAATTTCATTAAATTAAAGAAGCGAATTCAACGATTCAGAACAGACAAGCCGCATTTTTACACACACACACACCAAAAAAAAAAAAAAAAAAAAAACCCCC
>NW_019272055.1:454141-496259 GCF_002738345.1 Cucurbita maxima
AAAAAAAAAAAAAAAAAAAAAAACCCTAATCTCTATGAATCTAAGAGCTAGTAAACTTGGTAACCGCCTTAGTACCTTCAGAGACGGCGTGTTTAGCCAATTCACCAGGAAGAACAAGGCGTACCGCCGTTTGGATCTCTCGAGAGGTAATGGTCGGCTTCTTGTTGTAGCGAGCAAGTTTCGACGATTCCTGAGCGAGCTTCTCAAAGATGTCGTTGATGAAACTGTTCATAATCCCCATGGCTTTGCTGGAGATTCCGATATCAGGATGAACTTGCTTGAGTACTTTAAAGATATAGATCTTGTAAGTTTCGATGCTCTTCTTGGCTCTCTTTTTCTTCTTATCAGCGGCGTCTTTGGGCAGCTTCTTCTCGGCTCTCGGCTTCTTCTCCGCTGGTGCCTTCTCCGCCTTCTTCTCCTCCGCTGCCGGCTTCTTCTCGGCGGGTTTCTTCTCGGCCTTTGGCGCCATTAATTGCTGTGATGTTTCGAAATTGCTATGAGATTGTAAGAGTAGTAGGTTTGGGAATTGAGGAGGGTTGTTGGTATTTATAGATGAGGACGGAGTGATGTGATTGGCTAGTTTTGTTTAGACGCGGATTAGTGACGTGGACGGTGAAGATTTGAGAATGTGTATCTGACGGCCGCGGTTGATTTTATGGCTGGTTTTGGCGACCGATTTGAATTTTAGGTTCGTGTCTTTCCTTTTTGGGCTTCTTTTGAAAAATTTCAGTTTCGCGGGTCATTTTTGAAAGCTTAAAATATGTCGGGGATTTGGTAGCAAATAAACTTAACTTTGTATTTATGTACTTTAAAATATATAATTTTAGTATTCTTTATTTATTTGCATGAAAAAAATTATGTTATCATTGTTAAAAAATTCAAATTCAAATTCAAACTCAAACTCAAACCGTTAAAAAATACTCATAAACTTTTAAATTTATTGTATTAGATAAACTTTTAAAAAACCGTTAATCGATAATGACTTCATGCAAAAACAGTAGATAGCAGTGGTTGAAGGCAGTTTGGTTTGGGCATGCTAATTCGTTTCAATGAATAGTCTAGATGTAACAACCTATTTTTGTAGGTTTCTAGTATGAAATCACTGTAAGGATAGTAAGATTCAGACTACGTTGTTGATTAAATATCTAAGTCAATAACACTTGTTTGAGATTTGAATCACTCCACAAACAAGATTTTGATTATGTCAAGCTTGAATGATTCTACATGCAACATAAATTGCATTGAATTGCAAAGAAACTTAGTCAAGCAGAAATGCTCATTTTACTACATTTCTCCTGTCTCCTTTGCAATGATAATATACATGACTCATGTAGCTCAAAATAAAACCTTTACCTTACTTGAGTCATTATAATAGTCTGTAAATTTCATATTTTATGACTATAATTAGCTACTATGTATACATAATTATCCACCATCTGAATAAGCCTTAAAATACATCAAAATAAACGTTATAACTCTAAATTATGATCCATCAAAAGATTACAACAATGAAGTTTCATTATTCTTCAATTTGACAGGAATTGAAATATCTTTACATTTTCATTGAAGTATATTAGATAGCTACGTGTATTCAAGAACAACAAATGAAGAACACAGAAAATTAAAGTCAAACTTAAACAATAAACGGACATAAAAAGTATCACAAGTACAAAACATGTCTATAAAGAGAAAGAACCGTTTACAAAACAACAAGTTTTTGAGATGACAATAAAATAATATTAAAAATGCATAATAGAAGATGACTCGATTCAGAGGTCCCCTTGCTACCATATGGCCCCACACGTTCTTGCTATCGAATGATCCATATATAAATAAAAAATAGCATGAATGAGTATAAAAAGTACTTAGTAGGCATATATTTGTAGGCTCTCATCGAAACTTCTCCTATTTAGTGTTTCTTAAGCTATGTGCTCAACCAAGGTCCTAAAGTAGGCTAATTCCATAGATCAAGTTTATTTATAGCCCTCTCAGACTCTTAAGAATCATATACTTACTTTTACTCCAAGGGTGTAGGTCACTAATCAGAGCGTATTTGGGTTTTCAGGGTGCACAATGACACAATCGCATTTTTAAAAGGCAGCGGACTAGCGATTGTGCGGCACTCACTTTCCAACGACAAGTGAGCTAAGCTAATTTGTTCTTGTGTCGCCTACGGCCAAACAACGTATGATCGAGCCTCTAGACTCGGTTTTAAAAGAAGGTTTTAGAAAACGAGGGTAGAGAGAGATTTTTGAAAGAGACGTTATATAAGCAAGCAAGAGAGAGATAACAACGGCTTAACATATATAATCTTGGGTAGGGAGAAGTTGACAACTAGTCATATCCCCCTATAGTACATTATGATGCATTTCATGTTTGGCAGGCCTAGACATGATATTTTTGAGGCGTCATACGCCCTAGAACTACAAAAGTAAAAACACTAGAATGAAAAGACATGACAAGGGTTTGGCTTGCCATGGTCATGCGGCCATGGGCAACACGCCCTGGATGAGCATGACCGTGACACACAGCTTCTCATTTTCTACGTTCCATGGTTCGACCGGTCATCACACTTTCTATGCATAAGTTTGAGTGCCCCAATATAAATTGGGCTCCAGGGAAATTTAATAGGCACTGAAAAGTCGTAGCTTGCTATAGGTAACCTCTCAGTCTCCTGATATTTTCATATGTGCCTACTATTGAGCGTTAGCCAAAAGCTCCCCTAATGGCACCCAAAAAACTCCCTATCCTTATGTCTTTACAGGCTAGAGTAGTGCAAAATAGGCTCCCCACTAAGTACAATCGAAGCTACCTAAGTAGAACTTTTTACGTGTCACGGATTCTAAGTAGGTGACATCACATTCACACGTGCTAAGTAAACCCTCACTAGTTGAGGTGAGTTCATGATTTGCGACCCAATCATCCCTACATAGACTTAATCAACCCATGTAATCATAGCAAACCCTAAACGTGGCTCAAGGACAAAATAAAGATAACACATAGGCTATAGCTCACTAACATGTCATACACATCCTTCAGCTCACATAGCATCTAGTCCATACATCAATCACGATACAAACAAGTATTTCAACCTCATAACATGCACCTATGCGTATAAATGATATTAAATCATACATATCCGCACAAAATACATACATATCAAGCACAGTATGGTAAATCATAACATGTCATAACTTAAACGAAACATTCAAATCAATTAGAGTCAAAGTCTACATTGCGGAAGTCCTAAAACATGCGATCGAGCTAAACCATCACTAGTTCGTAATCATAGGCTTACCTATCCATTTTCATGCTCAATTCATCCTTAAATGATGCTAATAGTTCAATATTAATCGAGCTCAGACAAGGCGGGTATTTCCTCAAAATGCGTGTACCCATGATTGTAGCTTTTCTTTAATTTTTTATTTATTTCTTAAAGCTCCAGATGTTACACTAGGTTGGTTCAATAAACGATCTTGTTCGTTCACAATTCAACTTCAGTCAACCAGTTTGATCAATGGTTGAGTTGGACTTGATTATTCTTTATGCTTATGTTTTCATTTACTCCCGTTTGCCTCTTTTTAAGCTAAAATTACATTATATGAGTCTAATTTGTGTGCATGAAAATTTTAGTAATTGCATATATAGATGCACGATAATTACATTACAACGTAAAATAATCATCTATATGTGTACATAGGGGTTGGGATTTAGGACTTGGAACTACACAAGTAATTGTCAGGATGAGTGTAGGAACGGACCGAGGTTGAGGCCACAATATCATGAACCGTTACTAAAATGAGACTTGAGACTACACAGGTAGTTGACTCATGATGGTTGTCCTTGGTGAATATGGTACAGCCTCATGGCGACATAGTTCGTGACATGTAAGAGAATCGCTCAAAACTTTGAGAACTTCCAAGAAGCTTAGATAGATGAATTAGATCTGAATTTCTCAAAGAACTTCCTACATTTCGAAAACGATGGAGATTATGATCGAGGGTGATCGAATAAACCGTTATTAGGTTTGTTTTAAGTAAGATTAGGGGTAATCCAAAATTCATCCCCTACCGACCATCTCATTGGGTGAAACCAATCCCAGTAGTTTTGTGGAGATGAGAAGAAGAGTTTTGGGTCCGATGAGGTCCCCATCGTGCGGTCCAATGAACCTTCATTTCTACATAAATATGGTTAAGAAGTCGAGAGGAAGAATTAAGAAATTGGGAGCCTCATGTGAATTCATCCTTCCAAATTCATTTCTTAAACTTGAGGGTAAGATAACGAAGATATCACGAAGGAAATAAGGTTGGATAAGGTCTAAAACATCCCTACCAACGAGAATTTTTCGGTTTAGCTAAGATGAGAAACATGTTTTCTGGCAAACTCTTACGGTGAATATCTTGAGCTACGATCCACAAGAAGGTATGAAATCAATCTCTAGTCCTTCCTTACAACGTGGCCTTTAAGAAAAAGACAAGACTACCTTAATGGGCCCCTGAACAAGATTCACGGTATCTCTAGAATGTTCAAGCGTATGTTGCGATGTTTATGATACTTTAAATGACTTAAGCACGATACTATGAAACATTCACGACTTGGAATTGAGTTTAAGAAAATAAGTCAAGATTTATGACTCAAGAATACCCTTCGAGCAAGAACTTAAGAATCTAAGAACTAAGAAAATGCTGAAGGGACTAGAACCAAGGAGGATTACACACAAGCCCTAATTCTGCTAAGACAAGAAGAATGCTAGGTATCACTCAAGAATAAAGAACAAAGGTCATCAGACTTAGAAACTCAAGAAACTTCTAGACCTTCTATGGTACAACATGTTCATGACTTAAACTACTTCGCTTGGAATGTAAAAAGTCTTAGATGTAGGTTTTCAGACTACATCGTTTGGAAAGTAAGAAGCCTTGGACATAGGTTGTTAGGTTCATGTCTCGTACTTTAAATCCTAGGGAGGTGTCTCAGGGAACAAAATGAGAAATAAGAACAAGATTAATGATAAGGACTAATAATTACGGTTAAGGACTAGAACATGGATCAATATCTAAGTTTTCAAGATTAAGAACCCAGAACCTCAGAACTAAGGTCCTTAGATCGGAACCAAGATAAAGAATTTAGAACCAGTTCCAAAATCCTTGGACAAGATCACGACAAGAACTCAGAATAGAAACTAAAGATAAAAGTTTTCGGGTTAAGAACAAGAATATGACAGTGGGACACTCTAAAATACCTTAAAGACACGGTTAAGAGACGGCAAGTAAGTTACTTACGGAATATTTTTACTTATTCCTATTTTAAGAAGGAACGGATCAAGAATGGAATTGAATCGGAGTGAATGTCACTCCGTTAATTAGAACTAAATTTTAAATTTATAAATAAAATGTATTTATGTTTTGTTTTAAATATCATTTTTTTTAATCGTATTATTTTAAAAAAGAACTTATTTTAAAAATGTTTATCCATTAAAAATTGTTTAAATAAATAATAAAAGGACCCGCGAAACAGAGCCCGCTAAAATTAAGTCCTTGAAAATTTTTGACTGCAACGAAATTCGTCGAACCTCGATAACGCAATCTCAACCGTCCACGTCACTGATCCGCGTCAAAAAAATTTAACCAATCATTTCGCGCTGTCTCCATCCATAAATATCAAGTCCCTCGACCAGATCAACAGAACTCACTATTTGCTATCTTAAGAAGTCCGTCTCTCAGTAATCTCCAAATTCTTCAGTACCTTAGCAATGGCGCCAAAGGCTGAGAAGAAGCCTGCCGAGAAGAAGCCAGCGGCGGAGGAGAAGAAGGCTGAGAAGGCTCCGGCGGAGAAGAAGCCGAGAGCCGAGAAGAAGCTTCCCAAAGACGCCTCTGACAAGAAGAAGAAGAAGGCTAAGAAGAGCATCGAGACTTACAAGATCTACATCTTTAAGGTTCTCAAGCAAGTTCATCCTGATATCGGAATCTCCAGCAAGGCCATGGGGATTATGAACAGTTTCATCAACGACATTTTTGAGAAACTCGCTCAGGAATCCTCCAAACTCGCTCGCTACAACAAGAAGCCGACCATCACCTCTCGGGAGATCCAAACGGCCGTGCGCCTTGTTCTTCCTGGTGAGTTGGCCAAACACGCCGTCTCCGAGGGTACCAAGGCTGTTACCAAATTTACTAGCTCTTAGACTGATGAATATTAGGGTTTTCTCGTGTTAAAAGCGGCACGACTCTTCGAAATTGTTAAGTGAACGAGAATCGATTTATATAACGTGATTTCGTTTGTGACTTACTTGATTCTGGCCACATTGTTTAGATTGTATTCTGGATCTCTATAGACTTGACCTAATTTGTACTTCGAGTTTGTATTTTTGAGTTTGTACCAGACATTTAATCTCATTGCAACTCATTCTACGGTTTATTATGTTTCTATGATCAAGTTGAACAGATTCATCGCCTTGATGGTATACTAGTATAGTCTTGTAGTGCATAGACTGTCACGATCCCGATCAATATTCCTCATACCTGTCTTTATTGTTGGTTTCTCAACTTGAAACTTTGGTCCAGCCTATAATCAGCTTAGTTTGTCTTTGATCTTCTCAGTTCAGACTCCAGTGTGAATCATTTGCTCTTAGATTTCTTGCATGAATGTGCAAGTGATTGAACAGACTGTCGATTGGCCATCTGTTTTGTTAGTTGAAACTCTATGTTACTCCATAGACTTGCAAGATTGTTCTATGATGCCTATAGGATTCACCCAAACAAACCACTGCACACTGAGTTTGGCATATCTTCCATTTGGTGATATGGGTGTCAAACCCATAGGCATAGGCATAAATCTTGATTGGCGGTGAGGAATTGTTGCACTCCTGCCTTCAAACAATGAACAGAGCCCCATCGATCCAGAAGTTAAGCTGGGTCACATGGCCATTTTGGAGCATCTTATGTGCTAGTTGGAGCAATCTTAGGGAGAGGAATTAACCATTTGTTGAGCGCAGTTGTTGGGTTTGTTAAATCCTCGTCCGCTCATGCTACATACTAAGAACAGTTGTGGATACGGCTGATGCTTCACCTGAACCAGTTTTAGCCCTTAGCATACAACTTCAACTATTTTATTGACCATATGTCTCCGACTCCAATTAGCCCTCCCCTCCAATTGCCAATCACCTAACCTAGTGCAAGTCGGATGGAAAATGGTGTTTACTGTGGTAGATAGGTGAGTAAGGAACACAGCTAGAAATGATTGCTAATACCAGGAGCAAAAGGAAGAATTCGTTCAAGAAGGGACTCACATCTGATTAGCTAGTTGGTGAGACAATAGCTTACCAAGATGATAATAAGTAGTTGGTTCGAGAGTATGATCAGCCACACTTGGATTGAGACACGGCCCAAACTCCTACGAAAGGCCGTAGTGAGAAATTTTCTGCACCATAACTCTTTTTGTTGCATCATGCGCCTTGATGGGTGCGGTTCAAAAGAGGAGTTACAGATTTCCATACAAACTAGGCAAAATACACTTATAGTCCATGAAATTTAGGGTCGTGTTTGTTTGGTCCAACTATTTTAAAAGAAACACTTTTAGCTCATAAAATAAAAAAAAAATAGTTAGTATTTGAAACTAGTTGACGTTATTTGATAAAAATGAAAGACGTGATAGTAAGTTAACACCTGCTTGCTCAAATGCTACTAAAATAAAATGAGAAATTTTACGAGAATTGATATTAAAATTGGGGACAGAGATAGAGACAGGAAAGCATCTTTAAATGAGATTGAACAAATTATTAACTATATATAATTTTTAATCTATTTTGTGACATTCCCTCTCTCTCTCTCTTCCCCTTTTTAATTGGTTAATTATCATAGTAGCATTTATTTTTATCAATATAATATCTCTAGTTGACTAGAACAACGTGGTCAAGATTGTTCCTTTGACTTTAATCGATTAATTTTGACATTGTAGCCATACCAATTAAGCTCCAAAGACTTGATGTTGCTTAGTCGTGAAATGCATTGGATGATCAACAAAAATCCAAACAATCTCCACAAACAAATCTGTATTTTCCTCTGTAGATTGGAACAATCGAATGAAAAATTTCCACATTCTCTCGTGAGAATTCTCAAATTTCCTGTCCCACCATCATCGCTACACGCTGATCTTTCTCCATCAATCCTCAATTCTCCACTTTTTAAACGCTTCTCTAAATCTGTGGACATGATTCATCCATCGCCAAAACCCTGTTTGAAACCCCTCCAATCCTCTCCCTCCGATTGCGTTTGCTCCGAAAGAAACTTCGTTTTGTTTCTAGATGAGAGTCCTGGAAATTTCAGCTCCAAACGTGTACGCAACCTGTTCTTATTTGATCCAGATTTGTTACGAATTTGATTCTCTGTGTTGATTGTTTTTCTTTAATGGCTCTTTCGATCGCTACATCTGCTGTTTCTGCTACTCTTATTACATCTTCGTTAAATCATGTGAAATCTCTCAGAATAGTTCCGTCTGTAATTGTATCGGATCGAAACCCTAATTTTCTGTCGAGAAAATCGCACATTAGGGCATCGGCTATCCGGCCTGTTCGTGTGGCTGCTCCTCCAACACCGCCATCGACGGTGGATTCCGAGAAATCTGAGGCGGAGAATTTGGATGAAGTGGAAGTAGTTGAATTGGGCAATGAGAGCTCGTCTTCGCCGTTTTCATGGAGGGATAATTGGTACCCTGTTTCCCTGATTGAAGATTTGGACCCTGCTTTGCCAACACCGTTTCAGCTTCTGGGAAGAGATATTGTTCTTTGGTTTGATAAATCAAGAAGCGAGTGGGTTGCTTTTGATGATAAGTGCCCTCATCGCCTAGCTCCTTTGTCTGTAAGCTTCCTGACTTGTTCTTCCATTTTTTAGCTTTGTGAAGCTGCTGTTCTTGATAAAATGGGAAGAACTAAAGAATTTTATGCACAGAGTTTTGATTTTTTGCAAATTTTCCTTGAATAAACAGAAGATAGTTTAGTCTGATGAACAGAAGATAGTTAGTATGATGAAATCTTGCTTACTTTGACGCGTTAATGTTATTTTTTAGGAAGGGCGTATAGATGAAGATGGCAATTTGCAGTGTTCATACCATGGATGGTCCTTTGATGGGTGTGGATCTTGTGTTAAGATCCCTCAGGCATCATCAGAAGGCCCAGAATCTCGGGCTCATCAGTCGCCTAGAGCGTGTGCTACAAGGTTCCCTACTATGGTGTCTCAAGGCCTCCTTTTCGTTTGGCCGGATGAGAATGGTTGGGAAAGAGCCAATGCCACCACACCTCCAAGGTATTCGATTCGGGATTTGCAGTTCTTTTTGTGTATTCGTCTTGATTTGTAGTTTTCACAGTGATAGCACTTCACCATGATTGATCAATCCTTCATTGTCTAGGCTCCCTGATGACTTTTATAAGCCTGAGTTCTCATCGGTTACGATTCAGAGGGATCTATTTTATGGTTATGATACGCTAATGGAGAACGTCTCGGATCCTTCCCACATTGATTTTGCTCATCACAAGGTAAGGGAGGGCTGAAGTGAGGGATCTTGTTTCAATTAAACTTGAATTTTCCATCAATGATTTCGTTATAGATTGAACTATTATGCTTGTTTGTGTATTTCTGTTCCTTCTAGACCTGGGGGATGCTTCAGTGAAGCAAAATATATTACGTATCAAGAACCGAAAAACTTCGATGCTACCTGGCTAGTGCTGTTAAATATTTACTATGCTTTGGAAAAGATCGAAACAAGAATATTTCATAGGAAAATTCTGATCCAACTGTACTAGAAAGTTTGGTCGAAAAAATCACTATGAGATCCCATATTGGATGGAGAGGGGAACGAAACATTTATAAAGGTGTAGAAACCTCTCCCTAGCAGACGCGTTTTAAAGACCTTGAGGAGAAGCCTGAAAGGGAAAGCCCAAAGAGGACAATATCTTTTAGCACTGGGCTTGGGCTGTTACAAATGGTATCAGAGCTAGACACCGGGTGGTGTGCCAGTGAGGATGCTGGACCCCCAAGAGGGATAGATTGTGAGATCTCACATCGGTTGAGGAGGGGAACGAAACATTTATAAAGGTGTGGAAACCTCTCCCTAGTAGATGCGTTTTAAAAACCTTGTGGGGAACCCCGAAAGGAAAAGTCCAAAGAGGACTATCTGTCAGCAGTGGGCTTAGGCTGTTACAATCACACTTTTCTTTTGTTGAAAATCTCAATGCCTGAGAAAAACATCTTCACAGGTTACAGGGAGGCGGGATCGAGCGAAACCTTTACCTTTCAAGTTGGATTCTAATGGTCCGTGGGGATTTTCCGGTGCAAATAAGGGGAACCCAAGGATCAGTGCCAAGTTTGTTGCTCCTTGTTACTATATCAACAAGTAAGGAATTCACTCATTTTCATCCTGCAATTCTCATTTCAATAATGCATAGCTTAAGATTGTTGGAACCATCCTTTGCGTATTCTCTGATATTATATACCAATATTCGTGCTTATGCAAGTATGATGATCAGGATCCTCATGCAATGAGCAAAACATTAGTGGGTAGCTTAGCATAATAGCTGAAAGTTTATTGAGAATGTCACTTTAGTTTGGCTAGTGTGTCTGTCTGACAGGACACTCGTTAGTGCAACGGATGTGTTGTACACTAGTGGTATATTGAAGGTCCAACATTTGTTAGATAAGCATCGAACACTTGACTTTGAATAAATTTTGAGAGCAAAATAGATATCACTCGTTTTTTAAGAATACAAATCCTTCCCACATTCGTATCCGTGCTTCTTTGATGCTAGTTGATTGAACTTTAGGGAAGGTGTGAGGCAGAGGAATCTGTAGAGATGCTTAGAGAAGAGAATATGATGAATGAGCTTAAGAAAAAAAGAACAACACTAATGTAAACTTCTCTTCTCTTCAGAGTAGAGATCGACACAAAGCTTCCGGTAGTCGGCGATCAAAAATGGGTAATATGGATTTGCTCCTTCAATGTGCCAATGGGTCCTGGAAAAACTCGTTCTATTGTATGCAGTGCTCGAAACTTCTTCCAGTTTTCGATGCCTGGTCCTGCTTGGTGGCAGGTAAGCTGTGTGTGTTAATCAACATTATCTCTACTGTTGTTGATCATGCAAGCTGATATAATTTGCGGGATCACTGTGTTTGACTCACTATTTTTTCTTTCGTATTAGTTGGTTCCTCGGTGGCACGAGCATTGGACGTCAAATAAGGTATATGATGGAGACATGATTGTTCTTCAGGGTCAGGAGAAGATATTTTTGTCAATGGAAGATTCCACAGATGTAAATAAAGAATACACTAAAATAACATTTACGCCAACACAAGCTGATCGTTTGGTACTGGCGTTCCGAAATTGGCTGAGGCGGCACGGAAAGGGCCAACCTGAATGGTTTGGGGCTAGCAGCCAGCAGCCTCTGCCATCAACAGTTCTATCAAAACGTCAGGTATAGAAAATTTCCAGCATCTGGATTGTTGTTATAAAATTATATGTATGAATCTTCTGATCGATCCAGAAGCTGGGATAAGGAAACTCGTAGACCAAACATGGATTCAACTCATAGACCAAACTAATTAAAAAACCCAAGGATGTTGGTTTAGTTGATTTAGTGTAACGGCCTAAGTCCACCGCTAGCAAATATTGTTCTCTTTGGACTTTTCCTTTCGGGCGGATCTCACAATCCACCCCCTTTCAGGGCCAGCATCCTTATTGGCACACCGCCTCGTGTCCACCTCCCTTCGGGGCTCAACCTTCTCGCTGGCACATCGCTCGGTGTGTGGCTCTGATACCATTTGTAACGGCCCAAGTCCACCGTTAGTAGACATTGTCCTTTTTGGACTTTCCCTTTTAGGTTTTTAAAACGCATCTACTAGGGAGAGGTTTCCACACCCTTATAAAAAATGTTTCGTTCTCCTCCCCAATCGATATAGGATCTCACAATCCACCCCTCTTCGAGGCCCAACGTCTTCTTTGGCACTCGTTCCCTTCTCCAATCAAAGTGGGACCCCTCAATCCACTCCCTTTGGAGCCCAACGTCCTTGCTGGTACACTGCCTCGTGTCCACCGCCCTTCGGAGCGCAGCCTCGCTGACACATCGTCTGATGTGTGGCTCTAATACCATTTGTAACAGTCCAGACCCACCGTTAGCAGATATTGTCCTCTTTGGGCTTCACACCACCGTTAGCAGATGTTTTCACACCTTCACACCCTTGTTTCATTCTCTTCCTCAACCGACGTGAGATCTCACGTTTAGGCAAAGGCAATGAAAGCAAGTGTGGGTTGGTGAAATTATACTTTTATGGGTTGATTTATCTCACTTAATATATATTTCGAATACAGATGCTGGACAGATTTGAGCAACACACACTCCATTGTTCATCATGTAGAGGAGCTTATAAAACATTTCAGACACTGCAAAAGCTGCTAATTGGAGCAACAGTAGTGTTTGCAGCCACAGCCGGCATCCCTTCTGCTTTGCAGATGCGTATTCTTCTCGCCGCTCTTGCACTCACAAGCGCCGGTTTGGCTTACGCTCTCTTTGAACTTCAAAAGAATTTTGTGTTCATTGACTATGTTCATGCTGAGATTGATTAGCAGAGAGAGAGGCTGATGAGAAGTTAAAATTGTTGTGTAGAGAAGTAGCATTTTTACTTGGGCATAGTTACACGAAAGATGCATAGTTGAATACTTCGCAAGAAAATTAGATTAAAATATGTTTCATATGTTCATTTCCATTTACCTCTATTAGAATTAAAAGGTTATTAGATATTAAAATCGAGGTTTAGAATCTTAATATCAACAAAAATGTTTGAGATTGGTAAATTCTCAAATGTCGAACAAAGGACTTAGAAGAAAATGTGGAACTTTAGAAGAAAAAGAGTCAAGCCTCGATTAAAGGGGACTTTGTTCAAAGGACAATGTTGAATGATGGAAGTCCTGGCTAATTTAAGAAATGATAATGAATTTATAATGAAAGAATACTTTTTCCATGATATTGAGAGCATTCATTTTTAATGAACGAATACTCTCTCCATGATATGAGAGTAGCATTGGATGATGAAAGTCATACTCAAAGTCATGAAAGCATTTATAAAGAAAGAATACTCTCTCCATTAATATGAGATCCTCTAGAGAAACCTTACTCAAGAAAAGTCATGAAAGCATTTATAATGAAAAACTACTATCTCCATTGGTATGAGATCTCTTAGAGTGATATGAGATCTCTTAGAGAAGTCCAACTCAAAGTCATGATAACATTTATAATGAAGGAATACTCTCTCCATCAATATGAGATTTTTCAGAGAAGTCCAACTCAAAGTCATGAAAGCATTTATAATAAAAAAATACTCTCTTCATCAGAATGAGATCTTTTAGAGAAACCCAACTCAAAATCATGAAAGCTTACTCTCAAAGTGGACAATATCATACTATTGTAAAGAGTGCGTAAGTCTAACATGGATAGTTTCCACAACCACAAATCTCGCTTTTTATAGACCGAACATTCTTTCATAAAATAATCATCTTTTTCTAGTTTATTAGTTTTGTAATGAAAAGTATAGAATTTTGCTACAAATTCAATGAATATGAAAAAATAAATGAAATTGTCCAAATGAGATTAAATCAAAACAATAACCAAATCGATTGAAAAACATTACACACCTTTAGATATCAATTTTATAGAAAAAAGATCATCACTAAGATATTTGTTCAGACAAAAAGTATAAAAACTATGAACGTTGAAGAACATTCATAAAAATATTTAAATTAATAAACAATCAATTAAGACTTTGAAAATAAATTAAAAGGGTAGGTCATACATGAATAATTGATGATTATACCAGTGATATTCTGTTCACATTCTCAAGATTTTTCTTTCCAATACTTGTGCCCTACAAGTAATGTTGAAAATAACATTGGATAATTCATTAAGGAGAATCTGAACATTAAAATCAGAAGTAACTGATGCCAGCCAAGAAGAACAGGAGAGGATAAAACCATATTTTTATACCAAAGGAATATAAAACCACAAATTCGAGATCAATGAGGGCTTATGACTATGACAGAGATCTCACTGGGCCACAGAGCTTCCTGATTTTTTTCTTCTTCTTTTGATTTGTAGGGAGAGATTCCATTAGAGTTCTAGACAAAATATAGTGTTTCTAGAGAATAAAGATAATAAACCTATCACTTGGCTAGAATCTGCTGCTGAGCTTGATTCTCTTGCTGCTGTTGATAGTTGAGTGGCCTCCTGAACAGCATTATGTGCGGCTCTGGGCGGTGAATTGCATAATGCACCCATCCACGGCTCTGCTGAACCCCAATCGCTCGCCATTCATTCTGTTCATCATCACTAAATCGAATTACAATGAATTCAAGGCATCCACAATCTATGATTCCCAGTGTTGGGAATATAATCGAACGGGAAACCGCTAGGGTTCACAGTACGATGTAAGAAATGGCTCTTTCAATTTAATTACATTTCCGACTAGCGGAACAGGATTTAAACACAAGAAAATTGGAACAGGATAATCATGAACATCCAATTTCAATTCCACACAGAAAATTATGACATACCGGAGAATCGTGAAATTACTTACTTCAGAGAGAAGGCGATTCTTGGGCAGAAGTTTGGCCACATCAGGAGTAAGCACGACATGCCTAAAACATCCATCAACAAAAACCATGAAAATCAAACCATGCCGATGGAGAAAATCACGGCATAAAAAAAATCCGTAATCGTAGATCAGACGAGGAAGAGAAGTTACAGACCTATACTCATAGATATCATCAAAGTATTTCTCAGAGTACTGGATCTGACCCATAGCGCCGGATTTGTGACAGAAAGATCACAAGCGCTTGTTCAATCTGAAGAAATCTGAAGAAGATCAGAGAAAGAGATTCAAAATTGAAAGAAAAACGTAGAGAGAGTTGGGAGAAGAAAAATCGCAGACCTTGGAAGAGCGACGAAGAAGAAGAAGAAGAAGTAGGGGTTAAAATAGCGTTTTGAATTTGGGAAACGGCGCAAATATGGAAAGTTGAGGGGGCCAAAATGAAAATTAAGAAACTATTTTAATTTGCGGATCTGCCCCCATTTGAATTTCAAATTTCAAACAAAATTCCCGCCTTGGGATTTAGAAGTAATCCGTTGATACGCTCTAACGGTTATAGATAATAATAACAAAATTGGATTCCTTTCAAATGTTTCTTTAAAATTTCTAGAATCTTCTAAATCTTATGTATATGTATGTATATGTATGTATATGTATGTATATGTATGTATATGTATGTATATGTATGTCTGAACAAGATCCGACTACTATTCAAACTCTTTTAAACATTTCTGGGCACATGGTCTCAAGTTCTTTTTGTGTAGCTGAGACAAAATATTCAATTAGGCATTTGATAGTAGCCACTCGGGACCTACGAGTTATGGGTCCACCATGTGGTCTCAAGTTCTTTCTGTGTAGCTGAGACAAAATCCACTCTTCACTATAAGAGCTAAGGTTGTGGGTTATGGGCCAACCACGCTTCCGTGCGCCTCTCTAAAGGCACGGTGTCCTATGTGGCCTAAACAAGCTTTATGACACATGAAAAGGGCTCGTTTGAGCTTTATTATCAAAGCCAGGATTCAATCCTGGGACCTGTGAGTTATGGGCCCACCATGCTTCCGCTGCGTCACTCTGATTTGTATTTATTAACAATATTTAATAACCAGTTCGTCTTTGTTTGTTTTATTATATCTTCAAATATTGGAACATATCATTAGAAACATAATATGTTTAAGTTATGAAGTTTAGATCATAAAATAGTCAAAATCAACATTTATTTTTTCTAAAAATATTTATGATAAGGATTAATTTGTTACAAATTTTTTACTAAATGCATCATGCGATTCTAGAGCTAAGTTCGTATATATAAAAGATGAAAGCTCAACAAATTTGGTGTTAATTGAATAATCAACGGACAATACATAAGGTCGTATGATCGCTTGCCAAAATAATGTGTACTCGAGAAATATTGGAAATGCTTCAAAATGTATATTATAGGGGGAGGAATGGTGTTAGCTCTCCACCACTCTTGGACCCTATAGCCTAAACGAGCTCTATGACACATACATGTGTCAAAGTGTGGTCGAGCGTTACGAGCCAAGTGTTTCAGGCCTCTTCCTTTGAAATGAAATTTTTTAGGATATTACAAAACAACACAAGTGTGCCCGATATTATGTCCCAACCCATGTGACAGAGGTTGAATTATGCACTCACTATCAAAAACATATTCAATGTCCGATGATAACCTGGATATAAGGATGTCCCAATGAGATGATCGACACACAAGTCCAATTCCCAACATAATTTCTTTGGGGATAAGAGACATTAAATTAGAGGCAAAATTGAGCCAGATGACTTGACCTAATGTATAGTTGAAGGGTTCTTGATTAATGCAAAGGTTCTGAATTCAACAAAAACTTGAATCGTTAGGCTGAATATTAAGATCGTCTAGGTATACGCCCCTCAAACAGATAAGCTGCCAGATCAACAGGTTACTTGACTTCTAGCTTCTGTAATGTCTGGTCTACTGTGAAAGATCTGAACCATGAGGGGCTTTTAAACAGTAAAATTTGTTCAACCAAAGCTGGATCTGAGGTTTCCATCCCCACAAGTTTGCTCAATAAGTTGCATATAAACTTCAAATTATGCAAGCAAACATAATCAAGATTTTCTGTTCACTCAAGGAAACTGTTTGTTCATACCCATTCTCTGTACAATTCTCTCAAACCAACTAACCGATCCTCCCAAATAAGTTTAAAGTTATCAATCAATTCTTCATCTTCGTCGTCGTCCGTCAATTCCAGATCAAATACGTTGCAATCTAGATCAAGTTAGGAAAAAGAGTCAAAGGTTCAAGCACAAACAAACCTAAGAAAACGAGGTCATCTCTGCAGCTTTACCGAGATTACGAGGGGAAGGAGAGAAGCAGCTTTACCCAGATCGAAAAAAACAGATTCCGAGCTTTCTTTACGTCGTGTTTTCCTTATTGAGTGGCTCAAGTCAAGATATAGTATTTATGGATATAGATTTGAATTCCAAACTCTGTCCCAAAGAAACATACATACTAGAAATAGTAAAATTCAACTGATCACTGTAACTAATCTTTGTATTTCATGTCAGACATCAAAGAGGTAGATAAATGGGTACAAATATTACTTGCAGACAGCAGTAATTCTGGAAAATCTCAGTTTGAAGATTAAAGCCATCCCACAGGTTTATCAGCCTGAAAGTCACCATGAAAGGCCTTGTAAATGGTTAACTTCTTTTTCGTTTGAAATCCTTTGGACCAGCAAGTTTTGAATAACTTAATTTCATCTCCTTGAGAAGGTTCATAGCCAACTCCACCTTCCCAATCTTCATTGAATTACTAATGAGAGACTTGTAGATATAGCTCGAAGGTCGGATATGCTTAAGCTTCATCTCCCTGAGGAGTGTTAAAGCTTCCTCGACGTTTCCAGATCGACCAAAACTCTCTATCAAAGCAGTATAAGTAAGCAAATCAGGTTCAATTCTCATTGCAACCATTTCCCTGAAGTAAATCAAGCACATATCTAGTCTACCCACCTTCCTTAAGCTATTTATTAATGTATTATACGACACAATATCCGGGGCGATGCCATCTTCTTTCATGGAAACAAACATATGAAGAATTTCATCCATTCGACCTGCACGACCTAGCGCATCCAAAATGATGTTATATGTGTACAAATCTGGTCTATATGACAGAAGCTTCATCTGATTAAATATCTGAAGGGCTTTATCAATCTCCCTACATTCGGAGAAGGCAAAGATTATTCTGTTTATGACCAGGAAGTTTGGAAACGTCATCTCAATTATTTCTTTGACATATTCCAGTAGCTTGCTACTATCATCTGTCCTGGCAAAGGCCTTGGCAAAATTCATGTACGAGGTCGAACTCAGCGGTTTACGGGAAACAAGGGAATCTTTAAATACTTGACATAAAAGGGTAGTGTCTCCTCTTTCACTTGCTGCAAGCAAAACCATATCATATGCCTTGGAGGAGCTAAGAGATATTTTCCTATCACATAATGATTTAAGTAGTTGAGCAGCAGCTGTAAGATTGCCTGATCTACACATCTTATCGATGCAAACGTCAAAGGTTTCGTGGCTGCACCTTGAGGCATTTTCCCTTGTGGCAGTAATTTGATTTAAGACTTCATCCTTCACCTTCTCTTCATCAGGAGAGATATTATTAGTAGATGACTGATGGCCAAAGCGTCTGATGGCATAAAGCAGCCAGTTTTGAGGGTTACCAACTGGGATAGATGTAATGCTATTCTGTATTAGACATGCAAAGACAAAATTCGAAGCACAAGTCATGTGTATGCCAAGGTGGGTAAGATGTAGTTTCAACAAAGTTTAAGCTCAGAAAGATAAATGATATTGATGAATTGTTAAATGACTATTGAGCATTCAAAGCCGGATTTTCGATAATTGATGTGCACGAACAAAATTTTAGTAAATTAAGTTACTGAAGAAAGATTGGTTATATAAGCTCAGAAAACATGATCCATATCAAAGCCTGCCAATTACAGATCAAAAAGGATTCAAAAGTGATACGAATAAGATCTCAATCATGCAATACGAACTTCAAGGAAAATGTAAAAAAATGTTATTCAAATTACCACAAGATAAACTCAAGTGGCAATTAATGCCACGTTAAAGAAGAATCAAGCTTCATTTTTTGTTGGATGGTTACAAATTTTGGGTGGATGATAATCTAGAGTTATAAAGTTATGGTGTTTCATTAATGTATTTTAAAGCTTTTTGTTTATATAGTGGCTAATTATGGTCCTAAAGTAGGAAGGTTAGAACTCTTGAAATGCCTCATGGAATGTGAGATCCTACATTGGTTGGGAAGGAGAACGAAACACCCTAGCAGACACATTTTAAAGCCTTGAGGGGAAGCCCGAAAGGGAAAGTCCAAAGAGGACAATATTTGCTAGCGGTGGGCTTGGGCTGTTACAAATGGTATAAGAGCCAGACACCGGACGATGTGCTAGCGAGGAGGCTGTTCCCAGAAGGGGGTAGACACGAGGCGGTGTGCCAGTAAGGACGCTAGGCCTCGAAGGGGGTGGATTTGGTGGGGGTCCCACATCGATTGAAGAAAGGAACGAATGCCAGCGAGGACGCTGGACCCTGAAGGGGGGTGGATTGTGAGATCCCACATTGGTTAGGGAGGAGAACGAAACACCCTTTATAAGGTTGTGGAAACCTCTCCCTAGCAGATGCGTTTTAAAAGCCTTGAGTGGAAGCCTGAAAGGAAAAGTCCAAAGAGGCAATATCTGCTAGCGGTGGGTTTAGGCCGTTGCATGGAAAGTCAAGGGTTTAGTCCTGGAAATGTAGTAAAAAGAGAATTTCTACTATCTTTTAGGCAATGCTAAGTTTCTTTGCAATCGTATGTCGATTAAGTGCTTAAAATCATTCAAGCTTGACATGATCGATCTTACTTGTGGAGTAATTAAAATCTCAAAGAAGTTTCTTTCGCTTGAGATATTTGATCAACATAGTTATTTGGATCTTACTTTCCCTTGAGGTGTTTCCTTATTGTTTTGAGGTTCTAGGATAGTTTAGATCTAAAGGTCTTATTCTTCAATAAGGTTGCTAGATCGAATTCCCTAGAGTGTCTTCCTACACTTATATGCTATCAAAGCCGTCGTGGTTGTCTAATCGCTTTTAGATTATAACATTGTTTTTTTTCAAATTGTTTTCAACATATTTTTTGGCTCATGTTTTCCAAAACATTTTTCTCAAACGTGACAAGGCCGGCATTGTCTGCGAAGTTTGAATTTCTCACGACTAACTTGTTCGTTGGGATAGAACAAGTAACCACAATCACTGTCCCGTAATTGTGACAAGTGGTATCAATCATTTGAAATGAAATCAGCTCGATTTGGGAGTTTTCGCATTCTTTATCTAGGGGTTAGAATATCCATGAGAGTTATGAGGGTTCGGAGACCCAACTGGCTAAGGTTACTATATCAAAAAGTCCAATAATCAAGACCTAGAAGAGAATGAGAAATAATCTGGATTCCACCTATGAAGAACATCTACAAACTACTGTCATGAACTCTAATTTGGACATTCTTACACATCCATCAACTTCAGAACTTAGATATACAACAGAATTCTTCTTCCAATCTAATTGGTAACAAACACAGTTCAGAGCGAAACAATCGATTTCCGGAGCAATATTACACAAACAAACAAAAACGGAAGAAATTTAGAGGTACCACTTACAGTGTACGAGTAATGCAGAACATTCCTAGCAGACAGCAGGCTCCACTTACAGTGTAAGAGCATCAAGTCGTTAATACAGAGATACAATGAAGCAATTAACCCACACAAACTGAGAATCAGACTCCCCTGAAAGCTAACCACAATCTCCACCGATTGTTAACATCAAGGTTACCGTCGATTTCATCTTAAAAAGAACCCATTTTTGGCTGCCCCTGTAATCGATATCAAAAGCTTCCAAGCAGAAGAAACTGACACCCACAACGACGCTCAAACCGCCGCTGAGCTGAGACCCACGGCGGCGAGTCACAGTCCTCTACACTGAGACTCACGGCGTCACGATTCAGCCCCCTAAACCGAGACCTACACAGCCCTGTTTCTTCACCGAAGCCACCCACGCCACTGATCTGCCAGTTTTCTTCTACGTTACAGCGCCTGCGTGCTATATTTTTGCTCTCACGCTGTGGCTATGTTGATTTTCAGCCCTAACTCAACGAAGATAAATGGTAAAATTACCAAAATACCATCTGTAAAAATTTACTTAAATGCCCAAGATATTCCTATATTAATTTTTTTTTCTTTTCCTTTTTCTTTTATATAAATATTTTTATTTTCGTTTTATAATTAAAATAAATCAATATATTCATTTAATAATAAATAAATTGTATAACATATATCTCAATTTATTTTTAATTGAAATTTAACGTGAAAATTTTGAATTCTTTTATTATCCAATATTTAAAAAATTACAAATTGATCTCATTTTTCTCTCTCTCTCTAAATATCAAGTATTTAAAGATTCCCGTGTATTTGAGGCTTAAAAGTACTGTTCGAGTTCAAAGATAAAGTTCCCTAGAGCCTTGTTATCTCGAACCCCATTAACAGCTTGGACTTCGGGACCACTACTTTATTATATTGGATTACACCCCATCTAGAGTTTGGTTCCCCACCCCTCTCATTGTAAAACCAGTTAATTAAAAAACGTTAAAAACTTGAATCTTGCTAGAAATTGTGAGTTTTATGCGGTTGCCGATCTAAAAGTGTGTCTTCATCCCAATTACAGACAACCCACTTTATCCGGTATAGGTTAAATTGAACATTAAAGAATAGTCTCGGACCAACTTTAAAAATATTTAGAGACTCCGGACAAGGCCAAATTGGCAAATGGCTTTGTTGGTTGGTTGGAAGAATTGTGTGATGTACGATGACCCATGCCTTGTGGCTTCTGTATGTATCATAATTATGAATATTATGTTATGCTATGCATGTTATGCGATGACTTATAATGCTATATTATGTATGTTATGCAATGTTCTATTATGTCATGCTATGTATGTTATGAAAACACTATGTATGCTATGTCGTGTAAAGCCATGTTATAGATTTATACTATACTAGTGATAATGCATGATGAAAGTCATGACTAGTATTATGCATACATGACTCATGTGTGTATTATGACATTAATGAAAGAAAGATCGAACTCATGCTTTTAATATGCTATGATTTTAAGCCATCGGAACCTTATGTGTGTCATGTGCATTAAGATGCTGATCTTAGTTAGAAAATTAGGTATATTACTGGTGAGGTTTAGTCTCGCATCTGTCACTTCATCCCTAACCACTCTAAGGTTTAGTCTTGTTTCTAATGTACACAAGTTAACACTAAGTGAGATTCTAACTCACAAGAGGACAATTTGATTAAGAATTAAGAATTAAGGGAGGAGAAGAACGAAGATGACAATTTGATGGTTGGAGAGGAGAACGAAGCATTCTTTATAAGGGTGTAAAAACCTCTCCCTAACATACGCGTTTTAAAAACTTTGAGAGGAAACCCGAAATAGAAAGTCCAAAGACGACAATATCTGTTAATTGTGGGTTTGAACTATTACAAATGGTATCAAAGTCAGACACCAGACGATGTGCCAGCAAGGAGACTGAGCCTTAAAGAGGGATGGACACGAGGCGGTGTGTCAGGAAGGATGCTGGGCTCCGAAGGGGTGGATTGGGGGTCTCACATTGATTGGAGAAGGTGGTGGATTGTGAGATCCTACATTGGTTGAGAAGGAGAACGAAGCATTTTTTATAAGGGTGTCGAAACCTCTCCCTAGCAAACGTGTTCTAAAAACTTTGAGGGGAAGCCCGATAGGGAAAATCCAAAGAAGCATTTTGATAACCTTGAGGAGAAGCCCGAAAGAGAAAACCCAAAGAGGCGTTTTGATAACCTTGAGGGGAAGCTTGAAAGGAAAAGTCTAGAGATGATAATATCTACTAGCAGTAGCAGTGGATTTAGGTTGTTATAGGTCAAGACACAACCTTAATCATGAACATATCTTGACTGACAAGAGTCTACCTAGAGTCTACCTAGTATAGAGAGATGTGATGTCACCCTCGTTTCTCTTATGTACATCACGTAAGGATCAAGATAAACCAATGAGAATAGTAATAAAAAGCCAATTCTTTTAGAAAAAATATAGATAATCATGTTGTTGTAGTTGATTATGGAAAATGAGAGGGTTGGACTGTGAAAAGTTTCGGGTTGGGTTGGATTGAATCCAACCAACTCGAACTTTTGGGTTGGGTCAAAAAAATCCTCCAACCCAACCCAACCCGGACCATGTACACCCCTAGAAAATTTGATGGTTGAATTGGGTCAAAATCGAAATAATTGAGAGGAGAAGAATGAAACCCTTACTTATGTTAGTTTATACCTTTAGTTCGATAATACTTTAGCCCATAAGTTGCTAAATCAAGAATTTGGTCCTCGGTTACTTAATATAAGTATATTAGTCGAAAACTTGTCTCATTACGTTGCAGACAATATCTGTTCGAGGTGAGCTTAAGTTGTTACGCGGATACAAGTAATTTAAGGTTCTTTTAAAATTGCTATGAATTTTTAAAATTCGGTGATACCCTTTTATTATTTAAGAATTTAGAAATACTTTACGTTGCTTGTGATATTGAAATTGGTATCTTATACCTATCAAGAACTTGTTGAGGTTTGTGAAATGTCGTTGAATTATTTGAGATCCTACGTTGATTGGAGAGGGAACGAAATATTTCTAATTAGAGTGTGGAAACCTCTTCCTAGCAGACACGTTTTAAAATAGTACAGCTGACAACAATATGTAACGGGCTAAAGCAGACAATATCTACTAGCGGTGGGCTTAGACAATAAGAGAAAATGATCTTTGATAATACTAGTTTCCTTTTTTTATTGTGTGAGCCCTACAAAAAAATTAATTAATTAATCATTACTCAAATTAGAGTCCACGTGTCTTATAGATCAAATTCTTCCCAATCCCGAGTGTGAATGAAAAAAGCCCTAGAAACTCGTTTCTTCCTCTTGTCGTGTGAGATTTGATTCAAGAGTAATGTTATAGTAAAATTACCATTATACCCCTAAATTGAGATTTCCGTCCACTCCAGTAGATAGTAGAAAAAATTAAAAAGTATTTAAAAAGAAAGAAAGAAGAGTTTAGCACACGAGAAACTATGGTTAGAGGACTGAGTTGACTGCAACGAGACTTGATTGTAGTGTTATCGACATCCTCGACACAACCAAAATCTTGAACTACAAGTGTATCAACTTGGAGTACAAGTAAACTCAAAACCCAAATGCACATGGTGAGCATATATTCCTATACTCCCTCATCAAGAAAGCCAAAACAAACACATTTCTTATCCACATATACACGAGACAACAAATCAAAACCAACAAAGAACACAAACATTTGTTGAAGAACATGAGGAACAATACACAAGGAGAAGCCTCATCATCATCAACCTCCATCATTGAGGCACCAAAACCAAGCTACTATGCACAGCAACATGGGACAGCAAAACGCACCAAGCTCATGAGAATCATAGGACGAAGCTTGTTGGCTGTCATGTTCCTTGTCGGTCTTGCTATTGTCATTTGTTGGCTTGTTGTCTTCCCCAAAACCCCAAATCTTATATTGGAAAATGGCCATGTAACACCCCATAGCTTAACTGATAGAAAGCTCAATGCCTCCATATCTTTCACCATCAAAAGCTATAACCCTAACAAAAGAGCCTCCATTCATATGGATTCTATGAAGATGACACTTGATGATATGGGTCAGACGTTTATCACCACGATCCCCACGTTCACGCAACTGCCCGGAAACCAAACCTTCTTGACTCCCACCGTCGAAGTCAACTTCATATACCCTTTCGGGCAAATGAAAGATTTGATGCTATCAAATGGGTTGAATCCCGAACTTCACTTCTCGGCTCATGTCAGGTACAAACATTTAACTTTTAAGATAGATATATAACATATCAGTATATCATCAAATTTAGCTTCAATCTGATTTTTGTCTCGCTCTATTTCTATCAGTTACATTGTCGAGAAATGGGCATCAAAACGTCGGTCGCTAGAGATCTATTGTGATCGAGTCAGGCTTAAGATCAATGGTTCAACACCTTTCGATAATACAAAATGCAAAGTGGATCTTTGAGATTTGATCCGAGTTTGTTCTTAGTTGCATAATCGCCAAGATTTGTAACTTACAAGTTTGATTTTCTTTTTCTTTTTTGAATTTAATTGTTTCTCTAGGAATATTCTTGCTTTTTAAATTAATAAAAGATATATAAAAGTAAAAGAATAATTCTTTCTTCCATTTGAAATTTGATTTATTTTTTGTTTCTTTTTCTTTGTCTATTAATGGAATTTTCTTACTATCTTTCACATACCCAAAAAGGGAATTGTCATCGTTGTTTTTTTTACGTTATTCCGAGTGTTTGAGGTCAGTATGTGAGTAAATTTTTCATGACGATATTCTAAATACGATACTGTAGAACCTAGAGTTGAGTTTTGAGAAGTGAAATCAAGCTAAATCCAAGGATATTTTGTGACTCCGACTTAGGTCAACCAAGTCAGTGATTTTACTGTTGGTATGCCTCAAGTTTGGTTGGATGATTTGTGTGATGTATGAATGACATGTATTATGTGACCCGTGATGCTATAGTTTGTTATATATGACGTGATATGTGATGATTATGTTACGTTATGATTACATTATATGATATAAATGTTATATGATACATGTACTTCGAGCATGTTTCCATTATGCCTATGAAACATTGACAAGTCATTAATGTAAACCATGATAGATATGTTTGGTATACACATACATGTCTCATAGGAACGTCATTCTCTAGCCCATAGTCAAGCCTAAGAATATGTATACGCGGGATCGTGTGTAGAAAATTACTACACATTCAACCTTGCCCGAAATGGAAATAGAGCCCTAAGAATAGTTATATTTTACATTCATTCAATATGTCATGCATATAACCGTGACTTTATTTTGATAGGAATAGAGTTGGTGCAAAGAAGGCTTCCCGTCCCCAACTATTTGACGTTGAACTTTCCGAAACGAAAAGGTCTTATAACCGATAAATTAGTGTAATTAATCCAAACAACCTAATCCACATATTGAATGTCCCCAATATTGTGGGACTAGATGCAAAAGTTAATAATCCACCAATTGCATTGAATTTCAATTATGAACCATCAAAATAATTTTAAAATTAAGCAATAGCTCAATAGGCCTTGCTCTACTATGTTTTACACCTATGTGACCCATCTACAATATTGCAATAAAATTGAATTATTACTAGATACATAATTTACACTCCACAGTTGGTAACTCGAGTAACCCGAACAGAGTTCAAAACCTAATCCTCTATTTACGGGTTGGATTGTCGGGTTATTCTTTTTGTAATATATGTTACGTTAATAACTAAAATCTAATAAAAACTCAAATATTAAACATTTACCGGTATTCTTAATGTTAATAATAATCTTAAAAGTATTAGGTTTGGTTGGATTGTAACCCTATTTTCGAGTTGATTGAGTTGACTCGGAATTGGTCTAACTTTTCAGTTGCTCAAAAATTCAACCAAATACAAACCAAAAATCTAACCCAAACACGTTGGGTTGGATAGTCCGAGTTTATCCGTTCTCAAATTATGAACACCTTTGCGTAGAATTTATCAGATCCAAACACTATCGTAAAATATAAGAAAAAGAAAACCCATATTTTAAAATATGAGAAAAATAAGAGTGAATAGTAATTTAACATGATTTTTGAGAAAAGTTGTCATATTTATGAACACAAAACAAGAATCCTAAGAATCATGTTGTCTGTTTCTTCCTATATTTATTTGGTTTGCAAATGATATTCCCAAACAAGACACAAAACATGACCACATAACCTTGTAAAAACCAAACAAAAACATCCAACAACAAATAAATCTACACCAACCGTCCCCTCTCGAACATTAAAATATGTTCGGTTTGTACTGATTCAAATATAATCGTACTCGATACAAAATTAAAAATTTATTAAAATAGGTTCAACTTCGAGTTTATAGATCAAACTTGGTGTATGTGCGTAATTATACAAACCCTAATTAGGGTTTTATATATTTGTAAATCTTCTTTTTGCAGAAGAAACCTTATAAAATAAGGCAAACAAGGATTCTACCTCTCCCCTTCCGGCGACCTCAAAGAAGCTTTCATCTGAAAATTTCCTCTTGCTCACAATTTTTCGCTTTCTCGGCGTTGTCGGGCAGCTTCGTGCAATGGGAATTCGATGTCGGAGAGATGTCGGAGTTCGGCAGCTCTCTCCACCACAATCCACTGCTTCTCCGCCGTCTTCCTCCTTGCTCCGATCACCTTCTTCCGGTGACTTTGGTGGTTCTATTACCTTTTGGTGATCGGATTTGTGAAATTGAGACATGGGGTTGAGAGAAAATGTAAGAATTTAGCTTTGAATTTTAGAGAGAGAGGAAGAGAGAGGAGAGAGAATTGCTATTTATAGGTTTTTTCTTTTTTTTTTTTTGTTCATAGAGGCGAGATCCACCATCTCACGTTCGTTGGAAGGAGAAAGAAACACTCTTATAAAGGTATGAAAATCTTTTTCTACCAAACCCGTTTTGAAGCCTTGAAGAAAAACTCAAAAGGGAAAGCCTAAAGAGGACAATATCTGCTAGCGGTAGACTTGAGTCGTTACAAATGGTATCGAGCCAGACATCGAGTGATGTGCTAGCTAGGAGGCTGTTCCCCGAATGAGATAGACACGAGACGATGTGCCAGTAAGAATGCTGGCCTCAAAGGGGGTGGATTTAGCGAGAGGTCCCACAAAGGAACGAGTGTCAGTGAGGGCGCTGGGGCTTTGACGGGGTGAAACACCTTTAATTGTGATATCCCAAATACTAGCGATGTGCTTGAGCCGTTATAATCATTTTTTTTTTTTTTTTTTGCTTGATCATCATATGTTATTCTAGTTCGGGTATTAAGTTATGTCAAATGTTAATTAAAATTTGTGGCTATGTTAAAATACAATTATCTCCTTCTAACAAAAATTTAATTCTCCTTTTTATTTTTCATCCACGTAACAAGCTAATATAATTGGCTTAAATTACAATTTTGACCTTTAAAGGAAAATCTAGTAGATTTTTTTTTTATTATTATTTTTTAATTAAATATCTCACGTATTCAATATTTTCTAAAATTCATGGATATATCATACATAAACCAAATTTAATTTTATATTTAATAAATCAATTAATTCTTAAATTTTTCTTTAATTAGGATCGAACATATTCTCCCCTGAATGCAAGAATAGTGACATGGATTAAATGGTCTGTTCAAGCCAAGGAACTTACTCATTTAGATGAGATTCGACATTTTTAAACCACGAAACGCTCGATTTTCATTTCGGTTGTAGGTGTAACCAACCTGCTATTAAAAATATGGCAGAAAGAAATAATAGAAAAAGAGCTCCCGTATAAAGATCCCCATTAGCACGTAAACCGATTGTATACCACCACCGATAAACACCAGAATAAGCGATATTCACTGGGCCAAGAGCACCCCCTCAAGTAAAAGCTTCGACATCCCGTTGACCAAAATGAGAATCCCAAATGGCTATCTATTGGACACAAAATTAAAAGTTGAGGGACCTATTAAAATTGTTTGAAATTCAGTGACTTATTTAAAACTTCTAAAGTCTAAAGATCAATTTAATGCAAAATTAAAAGTTTAGACGATTCTAATAATTAAAAGTTTATATCTTCGAAAAAAAATTAGATGAAAGATAAAAAGATATGTGTTCGAAGAACGATACAAAAAAAAAATGAAAGGTCACATAAGTCATTAGCCAACATTTTGGATATAAACAAAACATGGGAATGAATGAACGAAATAAAATGGGTCAAATTCTATTTATTCCAACACAGACCACGTAGCATGTTTGTTCGTAAAAAACAAAGAAAAAAACCATTTTTGTTTATTCCTTTTATTTTGGACAACGTGTAGGAATCCATGTTCTTAGGATTCTCATCGTATAAAAATTTGAATTGGGTTTGTCTTCTATTATTATAAAAGTTACTAAAAACTTAAAAAATACGGGCTGGAATCGTGAATAAGATGCTAATTATGATTACAAAAGTTACTAAAAATGTTGGGTCTCGAAGGGGGATGGAATGTGAAAGTCTCATATTGGTTGGAGAGGAGGTTGAAAAATCCTTTATAAGGGTGTGGAAACTTTCCCCTAGTAACCCGAAAGAAAAGCCCAATGAGGACAATATTTGCTAACGTGGGTTTGGACAGTTATAAATGGTATTAAAGTCATGCCCTAAACTTAGCAATGTCAATAGAATACTCAAATGTCGAACAAATGACTCCAAAAGAAAAAGAGTCGAAGCTTCTCGAAAGCATAGTAAAAAATGACTAAGACTTCAAAAGAAAATGAGTTAAGGCTCGATTAAAGGGAGACGTACTTTGTTCGAGGGGAGATGTTGGATGAAAGTCCTACATCGGCTAATTTAGGGACTGATCCTGAGTTTATAATCAATGAATACTCTCTTCATTAGTATGAGGTCCTTAAGGAAGCTCAAAACAAAATCATGAGAGCTTATGCTCAAAGTGACGAATATTATATTATTGTGGAGAGTCGTGTTTATCTAACAACAAAAGTTACTAAAAACGTAAAAATTTGAGTCAAGAGGGTGAATAAGACATTAGTTACTATTACAAAAAGTTACTAAATAGGTAAAAATCCGAGTGGGGATGACATAAAATTTTGGGTCGGGACAAAAATTACTAAATTTACCCTTATTCCCAAAAATGTATGAAGATTTTCCTTTTTAATGCAGAAAATCTCATAAGATTTAGTTTTACATTTATTTAGATTTGGATGTCAGTCTATCTCTATGGTTTTATTTTGACAAGCTATGATTGATGTGAATATGTCCTAGCCACATACAATAAATAAATATATTGAAAATTATTGTTATTATTACTATTTTATAAAATTAAAAAAACAAAATATTTGGCTAATTAAGATGGTTCAAATTTAAATATTTTGAAAGTATAGACTAAAAAATACAAAAAAGAAAAAAAAAAACAACCTTAAAAATTGATGAAGTCGAACATAAGTATAACTCAATTAAGGTAAAACATGTACTTTTGATGGAGAGGTCAGAGGTTTAAATCTTTTCCGCATTAAAAAAATATTTACTTTTAACGATAAAACTCAAATCTAATTTTTTATATAATCATGGTAGAAAACTATTGAATTAGTGAGTTCTTAATCTCAATTTTTTACCAGTTAAATAAGATGTCGGTGGAAAAATTCAAACCTCTCTAAACCTTTAATCGAGGATAAGTGTCCGAATCGATTAAACCACGATCAAGTTAACATTTTAATCTCAAATATAATTCATACCATTTATCGACCAGTATGATATTGAGCGCTATTTTACGTCTAAGATCTATAGATGTGATTAGAGGTGACCGATAAGCATAAAATTGAGTGATGGGTCATTAGATGGCCCCAATATGTTTGTCGCCGTTGGTGATTTGGAGCAGAGTGTGATTTCAAGTTTGTGTCTTTTCTGGGACATGGGACTTAGCTGCTGCATTGGATACCATTTCAGAAAACACACACTTTTGGGGGCTTTTGTTTTGCATGTCTGAATGTTATGCCCTACACATTCTCAGTCGTTGATGAACCCAGAATAAAGTTTGGTACTTCGGGCGTGACACGCTCTCCCCCAATCTAGTTGGATTTGCAAATCCACAGTATAGATAGTTCATTTAGCGTGAGATTCTATGTCGGTTGGGGAGGAGAATAAAGTATTTTTTATTAGGGTGTAGAAACTTCTCCGTGATGAACATGTTTTAAAAACTTTGAGGACAATATTTACTAGTGATGGGTTTGAACGGTTACAAATGATATTAGAGTCAAACGCTGGACGATGTGCCAGCGAGAAGGCTAAGCCCTGAAGAAGGGTGGACACGAGGCGATGTGCCAACAAGGACAATGGACTTTGAAGGAGGTGGATTGGGAGTCTCATATTGATTGGAGAAGGGAAAGAGTTCCAACAAAGATCCTGAGCTCCGAAAAGAGGTGAATTTTGATATCCCATATCAGTTGGAGAGAGACGATGTGTCAACGAGGAGGCTGAGCCTCAACTAGGGAGGAATAATGTGCCAACAAGGATGCTAAGCCTCGACTAGGGAGGGACGATGTGCCAACAAGGAGACTGAGTCCCGAAGGGGGTGGACACAAGGTGGTGTGCCGGGGGTAGATTGTGATATCCCACATCAGTTGGAGAGAAGAACGAAACACTCTTTATAAAAGTGGAAAAATCTTTCTCTAACAGACGCGTTTTAAAACCTTGAATAAAATTCACCACCAAATTAAGAGAGGGATAGCTCAGGTAAGTTCCTTGGGTGGTTGGACAACAATTATACATGTGAAAGTTGAAGAAAGTTGAAGTGATGCTAGGGCAACCATCCTTCACTCTTATTTGCAAATTGTTATATACCGAAATGATATGTATATGTTATAATATGTGATTGTCATGCTGTATTTGATGAATTGATATGTTTATGGTTTGATATGTTGAAGACATGCTCGAGATATATTATGTGACTGTTATGATATATGATATGATATGTACATGATATGGATTGTTATGTCTGAAAGCATGAAGACGTTATGATATGATATATGTGCGATCGGACTAGTGACCTATAGATCAACCTTACCATAGTTGCTCTTTGTAGTATATAACATGTATGACATATCCATGCTTCGCAAATCTTTGAATGACTTGACTCATATCGTAGATTACGAGTCCTTATAGATAAACGATGACCTAAATTACGAGAAAAGACCAATAAGAATTTTAGCTCGAGAAGTGAAGGACTTTTGTAATAGGAAAATGGTCTTTACAAAACCATCCAGCGGAAGAAAGAGACGAGGAAGAAATACTAAGTAATTTCAAGATTAAAACACTCGGAGGACGAAAGTTTATTTTAGAATGTATTAGATGGGTTTAGTTTGAGAGAGAGAGTACGAAAGTCTATGTTCATTATTTAATAAGGTTGTCTCAGTTCAAAAATTTTGCAACCCAAACAATTGGGTTGGGTTTAAAAAAATGTCCCAACCCAACCTACGAACACTCTTAAAAAAAGTAATATGAATGAGTATAAAAAAACTTAGTAAGTGTTTCACCGGTAGTAACCCAATTGTTGGGTACACACATCCATGATGTTACCTATCCTCTAAACAACCTAGCTTAACCTTGAGTTCTTTCCAGTCTGAACAAGGTTGGATGTGTGGTACTTCCCCACACACGGCCCACGTAGGCGCATATAGACCTACCAAGCGAGCTTGTATACGTACACCATAGAGGAAAAGACATGCATGATATCATGCCAAACCTAGATATCAAAGGTACACGTCCGTACTAACATAATGGAAAAATATCTCGATGCACATGACATACGTACATGCAAGAGGTCGCCATAGCTTAAAATCACAACATATAAAAAGAATCATTTCGTTCTTCCTTTCATTCATGTCATAACACACATATGAGTTATGTATGCATAATACTAATCATGGCTTTCATCATGCATCATCGTTAATATAGTATAACCTATATCATACATAACATGACATAATCAGACATCACATACATACATAACATAGCATCATAGGTCATCACATATTAGACATAACATAGCATAACGTTCATCATTATGTCAAGCATGCCCAATATGGAAATGAGTGAATTTCAGCTTGTATGATTATATTCTTTGCCCCCGTTTAGTATGGAACGGATTATATCAATTAGTGTTATTAAAATAAAGCATCTGATCTGACCTTATTCATATACTATAAATTTTTTAGGCCTATTATTTGAATAAATTTCAATATTATTATTTGTTAAATATTACAAGTAAAAATAAAAACTTAATAATTATTTTATGAATAACAAAATATATTATTTATATATAAAGCTTTTTTTTTTTTATTTAAAAAAAAGCTATTTTTTCAAAACAAAGGACAAGTAAAACGCAGCGTTTGGTTCGTCACTTAGCTTCCGGTTCGGTTCACTTGAAAACCAGGCGGCAAAACCTGGAAGTGAAGAGAGCGAAAGAAAGAAGCGGAGAAATGGATTATAACTTAGCAGCGTTGAAGCTTCTGTGCAGGCAGCTCAACGACGCCCGCCAAGCTCCGTCCAACAACGCCGCCACACTCGGCGGCATTCTCTTCCAACGCGCCTGGCTTCAGGTTCTCTCTTCCACATCCTTCCCTTCTCTTACTCTCTCTCTCTCTCTCTCAATCCTTCTCTCTAATCAGAGCTCTCTCTGCAGGGGATTTTGGTCTTCGTCGACAGAGATAATGGTAAGCTGATTCTCGACGACGGCACCGGAACCGTCGAGCTCTCTCTTTCTGGCGACTTCCGCCAACGCCCTTGGAGCCTCGGTACTTGACCTCTACTTTCCATTCTCTCTCTCTTTTTTCTTCTCTTTTATTTCTGCTGCCTTTTGATTTGGTTTCTCTCGCTTTCTTTGTTCGTTTTGTAAAGGAATGTATGTGATGGTTGTTGGCGCTTATGTCGTCCGGACGAATGAACCGTCCATTATTGCGGTGAGATTGAAACTTCATCCTCTGTTCCTTTTTGTTTCCTCCGCTTTCTCGTCATTTTTCCTTGATGATCGTCCTGTGCTTGACATTAGAGAAGAATTCGATTGCTTTTTCCCCCCATGATTTTTGTGTTCTTGTTAAGAGAAAATGAAGTACTGAAAAATCTACTCAAACATCATCAATCTACCAATTTTCTTGTGATGAGATCGCTGTGATTCTAATGACTTCTTTTGAGTTGAATGTTTTATTTCCTAAATCAAATTGTATTTGCTCATGTAGTTCCCTTCATCGTAATGTATTTCCTTGGTTGAAGATTCTTGGCTTTCAGTTTTATTTTTATCTACAAAGTTTTTACAAGATAACTTTGGATGGGAGTTTCCAAGGCCGGGGATATCTTTACCCTAATTTCTCTATTACTTATGAGTAATTCATTCAAAAAGGGCAAGCAGATCCTGTAGGTAATCATGTTCGAACTTTCCTATGGAATCTTTGGTTTGAGCACAATGGCCGCATCTTTACAAATAAGAGTTGTAATATCAACTGTGTTATAGAAGCCACTTCTCTTTTAGCTATTACTTGAAGCAAATTGTCTCCTCCATTTTGTAATTATAGCTTATCTACCATTGTGAATCAATTGAGGTGCTGTTTCATAATTATTGTCTGATAGAATCTTCTTTTGTATCACCTACTTCATCTTATCAATGAATGGTTTTTGTTTTTTTATCTAAAAGTTTTGGAATGCATAGTAAGAAGTTGATGCTTGGTTTTTGGATTATTGAACTGCATTTTTGTAGACACTGTAACATGATGATTCCACTACTTTCGAGAAATTTATTGAATCGAATCTTTTTAAGATGTATGCAGCCATTTAAAGATTACAGCCTAACTTCTCTTATTACCTGGTGGAGACTTGTTCGTAATCCACCTTTGGTCGTTGGTAACGACCACCCTCCCCTTTTATAAATCTCATTCAATCAGTGAAATCTGTGTTACTCTCCAAAAGAAAAAATAATAATTTGATGTGTTGCTATTGTACTTTATGGACATTATATGTGGTCTTTATGGGTGCATCAGCTAATGTTTGTAGGTTTCTACCTTTTGTAAAGCTTGTTGATTGGTTTCCTATATTCTCCATGTGGTGCGAGTTTTTAAGATTTTTCCTATTTTTATGGGTTTTGTAGATAAGCCATCTGCCATAGAAACATGGTGGTGGATAATTCAGTATTTTCAGATGTTTCTTTTAGCTTTCGATTAAATTGCTATTGTTATCTTTGAGATGGTTGGTTCCTCTTAATTTCAAGCAAGTTTTATCCAAATAAGTTCTACATTTTAGCTGTCTTTGCCTCTCTTTCTATCCCTTTCGTTGTACTACACCTTCATTTGCTGGTGTTCAACATGTAGGTGTGATGTTTTGTTGCATTGGCATTTAGTGTCCCATGCGCTGGAGATTAACTCTCATAGGGGCTTAGTTGTCCCCATATTATGACAACAGCCAACTTTTGTAGATAACACCAGGAAAGACAGTGTTCATAACTTAAGGTTACTTAATGGCATAGAGTTTTGATATCTACCATGAACAAGAACTGAAGTTAGTTTTGTGATTTTATGTTTGCATCAGGTCCACAAGATTGTTGATCTATCGAAGTTTCCTGGTCGAGAGGCGATGTGGTACCTTGAAGTCATGGAAGCTTACAAAATGTTCTATGAACCTCTGGTTGAAGAATTTTCGTAACTCGTTGCGTTGACTCAACAGGTGATGCTTACTGTATTTTCATGTTAATCCTGTAATGAAAATGCATCAATTTATTGCAAGCTCACAGATGGGTTTCTTCTCTTATTACATATTTGAACTCTAATTGAAATTTTGTAACGACCCAATCCCACCGTTAACAAATATTATCCGCTTTGGCCCGTTATATAGGGAGAGGTTTCCACACCCTTATAAGGAATGTTTCGTTCTCCTCTCCAACCGATGTGGGGTCTCACAAATTCTCACCTCATGTATTGTTAGGATGATCTTGTTATCTCGTAAGATCACAAATCTAAATTAGAGAATCCGAGTATTATCCTTTGGTAGGCGTAATATAGAAAACATAAATAGATAAGGATAGGCAGATTAGGAGAGCCAACCCTGTTGCTGTCTCTGATGTTATCAAAAGAGATTTTGTGATGTAAGGAATTACCATAGTGCTATAAATAGAGTGTTTCTCTCTTGTAATCAAGAACATTTGGATGATAATAAAGAATTGATTCAGATTCTTAGAGACTTCTCCTTGAGGCTAGTAGGCTACACCATTTTGCCCCATCAGAAACATTTGTAGTGGACATATTAGAAAATTGCTATAACAAAGTTTGATCAAGGAATACATACAGAGTACTCGACCTAAGTTATGGGGTGATGGGTGTCATGGTCCTACCTTTTTCAGTATTCTGCAATTTCTGCTCGCATAGCTAATAAGATTTCTATTGCCTCAATAATCAACAAAACACTTTCAGACTAGTTGAACTGGGTAAGTTCTTTCTCCACAAAATCAAGCCCACTTATCTTGCATATTGGATAGCACCCAAATTAACCAGTTGTAATGAAGCATTAAAAGCTCTCTTTGCTTTTAGATGACTTAATCTTAATCTTATAACGACAACTTCCATGGAGCTTTTAATGGCCCTTGTCTTCTCTTTGTGTCTCGAGTTGTCTCACCTCTTCTCCATACCAAGACCTCCAACTTAATTCCTACCTCTACTTTAGGCTGTAAGGCTAAGACTTTCTTGAACTCAGTGTCACTCAGCTTACTCAAATATAGCTCACAATATTCTTTTTCTTGACTATTTGAGACACCAAGATGACTGTTAGTCCCTCTCTGTTCGGCGAAAATATGCATCAATCCTTGCTTAATGATAAAGAATCTTGATTCAATATAGTCATAAGAAGCACACATATGATACATATGGTATGATATGACATGGACATGGTGACACCCTATTTATTTAAACCTAGGACACGGACTCAATAAGGACATGTTTATTAAAATATAAAATATATATCATTTTTAAAGTTAATAAGTTTATGCATTTATATGGTTCAAAAATGATTTTAATGTATCTCCTTCTCAAAATTTATTCAAAGTTAAGTATTTGATGTGTCTAAAATGTTGGACCTACATTGACTTTGTATAACTAGTGTCTAACCCATATATTATGTTAATAGGTGTCAAATGTGTTCAACGAGTATTAGAGTGTTCAAGGGTCTGACATAGTTGGACATGGACATACTAGCCAAGCTAAAGTGTTCGTGTTTATGAGTATTCATCCATTGTCTATGTCAATCATGTCTTTCATGCATACCTACAGCTAGATACCTATTTTTGAGACTAGGCTTTACATTGAACCTCGAGCGTTTAATGTCAATGCACACCAATCACAAGCACAACTAGCATTTTTCAAGGAATTTTTCACTCCCCTTTGAAGATAATGATATCTATTTTTGTTCATGATGTTCACACATTACATTCCGAAGTAACTCTACATGGACTGACGTAGTTAAACCTATTTACCTTACCCAAGGGTGCAGGAATGTCAATGCCATAGTGTTAGAGCCTTCAAGTATTATGAATATGTTGGGAGGGGTGATATGGAAAAACATTGTCAAACAATGAATTATTTCAGGTATGTAGTAGATTGGGACAGATAGGAGAACAGGGAAGTTTGTATTATTGGAAAAATAGGGGTACTCCAAATTATTCAAAGCATAGTTTGTAAATGAAAGCAATGAAGGAAAGCAAAAAAAAGAAAATAGTAAAATTGCATTGACGGTCGATAATTTGTCGAGGAAGGCAAGGTTGTCGACTCAACTTCTTCTACGTCTACTCATTCTTCCTTGATAAGGACTACTTGGTACGATGGTCACAATCTTCGATAAAACATCATGTTGCATAGTACTCAAGTTGTCAATTTGATTCATTTTTACAAATCTTTCAAACTTGACTTTCTCTCTTTTGTCGTGGATTGAGTCTCAAGGTGTAAGTGATATTTTTTGAAGTTGCAATTGTTGGATGAAAGTCCCACATCGGCTAATTTATGAAATGATCATAGGTTTATAATCATTGGTATGAGGTCTTTTAGGGAAGCCCAAAGCAAATTCATGAAAGCGTATGTTCAAAGTGGACAAATATCAAACCATTGTGAAGGGTCAATGTTAGTAACAGAGCTATGCCCTAAATCCCTGTGTTGGATAAATAGCCATGTCAATAGAATCCTTGTGTAATTCTTGTGTTATGCCCTAAATCCCTGTGTTGGATAAAAATTCCACATTGACTAGTTTAAGAAATGATCATGGTTAATGGCCTTTAGGGGAAGCCTAAAGCATGAGAGCTTAGGCTAAAAGTGGACAATACCATACATTTCCAGCTCTCATATTTTCTATATGCAATAATCTAAGAGACAATATCTTCTTTAATCTTACCTATTTTTCTCGTAGATTTGACCTTTTCAAGTCGTAAGACCATGTATGGGGGCTGACGCCTGCCCAGTGCCGGAAGGTTAAGGAAGTTGGTGACCTGATGACAGGGGAGCCGGCGACCGAAGCCCCGGTGAACGGCGGCCGTAACTATAACGGTCCTAAGGTAGTGAAATTCCTTGTCGGGTAAGTTCCGACCCGCACGAAAGGCGTAACGATCTGGGCACTGTCTCGGAGAGAGGCTCGGTGAAATAGACTTGGATATGAAGGTAAAAACAGAATTTTACTCCTCAAAGTGAGGAAAAAAAAAAAAAAAGTCGAATAATTGAATTTTTTTTTTCTTTTTTGGGTTAGTTTGAGAAATTTTCGGAAGGACACCAACCCTCTCGAAGGATGGTAGCTTATAAGATAGTTTTTCACCCAATTTTGTAATTCTCATATACAAGTAAACTCCATATACACGATCATATAGATTTTATTATTGGTTATTTTATTTTTTCTCTCTTTATTTTATTTACTTTTTACAAATATATTTCAATTAAATTTATAATTAATAAAATACATTAAAACCAATCCCGATAATAACACTAATATACTAAATTATTTTATTGTTATAAACTAAAATAAATAAACATGTTTATATTTGTTTAAATCATTTTGACAATAACATATATTAACATAATAAATTATTTATTTTCTTAATTACTTTATATCAACTTTGTAGGTGTGTACATGCCCACACTATTCTAAAAAATATTTGTAATCGATAATGATAAATCATTTACATTCCATAAATATAATTAACTATTTTATTATAATAAATCAAGAATAATTTATTTAAATATCTATTTAATTTATTTTGACAATAAATGTCAAATACACACATTGCCCTAAAGACTTAGCTTGATGGAAGAAAAAAAAAAAAAAGAAAAAAAAAGAGAACTTAAAAACTACCTTTCTTGATATATTTTTTTTATAAGTTCTATAACAAATTTTTATTTAACTATTTACTTCTTTTTAGAACAATTATTTTACTTATTGACTTACTAAAATAATGGTCTGAATTGATTAAGTATCAACTCTGCCAGATGCTTGACTTTATATATACCAACCCTCATGACATATAGAATTTTAAATACTAAATCATCCCTAAATTCATGATAATTCATACCAAATTACCAAGAGACAAGAATAAATCATCAAGATTTAAGATATATGTTTCAATTAATTTTGAGTTATACAAATATACATTACATTCACTCAATTATTTTCTAAACTAAAGCATGAAAACAAAGAGATCTCAATGCACTTTCAATCTAATACATTAAACAAATTTAAAAATATAGATATTAAAGATTCTCAAATGTTGATTAGTTTTATCATTTCAAGACAATAAATGAATGTTGAAGGCTAATTGAAATGAGCATACCTCAGTAAATAAGACATTAATTACCATCTTAAGAGTCGATTTAAGAGAAACCAGGCTAACCGAGCATACTTCCTTTTGTTTCATAAACCAAACTGAAGCAGTATGGGGATGGTACCAATATTGGGCTATAGCCTAATAAATGCAGCTTCCACCATATCATATTATATGAGAAAAATGAATATTCATATGATACACATAATGGATATATAGCCATACCCTTAACAATTTGCTTCCCCATCAGTGGGATATAACAGCCCCTCCAATATTGAATGTTGAATAACCTGTGCAGACTTATGAGATTAGATTTTGTTGTTAAAATACACACATGTAATTTGATTAAAAGCTTAAATTCTATTATACCCTACAAACTTTCATATTTATAGTACGGTAAATGAAGGAATAAAAGAGATTTGTGGTGAGTATGAAAAATTAGTGGGAAAATCATACCTGAAGAAGTATTTAGCTACAGGATTCTCCTATCTCTGAGATACGAATACATGAGAAAGAATGCCACAACAGCGCCAACAATTATCCCAGCTGTTGTTAACCAGAAGGCAAACTGCATGCATCATATCAAGTACGTCAAATTTACAACACACAAAATCGAGACAATTAACGATGTTGCATGAATTTGAACATTGTTTATAAATTGGCTTTTAGAGAACGTACCACGTGTTCTTCAAGGTATGATCGTAAGTTCATGCCAAATATTCCTGCAAAATGGACGTGAAAAATAATGGCTAAAGGTAACTCCCCCAAAAAAAAACGCCCAAGTCAATAAATTCATGAGAGATTATTTGTGAAATAGCTCCATTGAGTCTCATATCCTTTATAGAATAAATTCATATAATTATGAAATCTATATGAGACGGAGGAATAAACAATTTTTTTAAAAATCGCATTGATTAATTATGCCTACTATAATCAAGCAGGGTGAAAAGATAAAATGGGTGTTGAGTAATAATTCCAAGTCAATAAATTCATGAGAGATTATTTGTGAAATAGCTCCATTGAGTCTCATACTTTATAGAATAAATTCATATAATTATGAAATCTATATGAGACGGAGGAATAAACAAATTTTTTTTTAAAATTGCATTGATTAATTATGCTTACTATAATCAAGCTGGGTGAAAAGATAGAATGGGCATAGGGTAATAATTCCATATTGATCCGAACCCATCCATATGCTTCCGTATCCCGTATTTAATAAGATTCCGGCTTCTTTTGGTGAAGTTATCCATGCAACATGTTTCTTTTCTCTTTTCTTTATTTACTGCTTATTACAGAAGCAGCTCGACTGCATTTTCATACTCAAAATTTACTAGTGAGTCAGCCCAGCCTCAATTAGAAAAAGAAAATCTTGCTTGAATCGGGATCGAAGATACTTGGGTTCTGTTATAGGAATAAACTGCAGCTAACAACGTTTGATTCTTTAGCTATATTCCTCTTACCCTTTTTGCTAGATTAGGGTAGGTTTTAGGAGGCAATCCTAGGAAGACCAACTTTTTTATCATTGCTTGTACAAAAGGCCGTCTCATTTAGTTCAGATGGAGGTCTTTGGAAATCCGCCATTTAGCAGGCTGGCTTTCTTTTTGCAACTCTTAGAAGCCTTTCCATAGAGAGAAGCAATAGGACTTTTTTAGAAGCCTTTCCATAGAGAGAAACAATAGGATTTTTAAAGATTTTGAGAGATTGAGAAGAGGTTTCATTCCTGTATATCACATTTTTATTTGGTCATCAATTTTCATTATTTTCAAGGATTTTTGTAATTGTCTGCTACTTTTGCATCATGATCTTGATACGATCATGATCTTGACACGCTCGTGACAAGCCTTAAAGGGAACTCAAGCCCCATTCACATTTTCGCCTGGCTTCGACGGAACTTAGGCGAGATTTATCTTGGCCAACCGAACATCACTTGTGCAGAATCCAAGCTTGTTCGGCCATACTACGCCGTCTACGCATGCATCTTCAATCGTCTTTGACACAGCAACATTGCATCTCATCGTCACCTTAGTTCCCAACAACACTACTCATGCATCGTGATGTCATCCCGATTCTCGGGAAACCTCGCCATCCTGGCTTGCTCGGGCACATCATTGGGAACTGACCCATGTGTGGATCATCTCGTCGGGATATCCCGAACTTCCATCCATTCGGGTTCTCTCGAGCATTGGACTCTACTATGTCCATGCTAAATCATTTACGGGCATACGTTCCAGATAGCAAGTGCCTAATCCAACCTCCAACACATGGGTTGGGGCACAATACCGACACACCCGTGCTGTCTGGTACTGTCCTTGAAAGACCCTTTTCAAAGGAAGCTGCCCGAGACACTCACCCACGCTATGACATACATACGTGCCACAGGGTAGCATGCTTAGGCCACAAGGCCCAAGGGTGGTGAAGAGTGAACACTATGTCTCCCCCTACAGTACATTTTGAGGCATTTCCATTCCTTCTTGAGTGGACGTCATTCTGGCAAGCGAACATACGGCCTCGTGTATAGTCCGTCAAGTATTCGATTGACACCAATTTTGGTGAGCTTTCATTTTCCATATCAACCGACTTAATTCTCGAGCCGCATGTTGAAACTCATATCAAAAACCCAACTTCTGAGGTTATGACCCGGGGCCCTACCTAGTCCTCTTCAAGCTTGTCTTCGACACTTGTGTCGCCTCGTTCTCTCAAACTTTGCATAGGCCTCAACTTAGCTTCAATATACGCTCTTGATGTTTTGAATGATGCACCGTCCTCGATTGCATCATGACACTTCTCAATCTTGACCCTCACGTGGTCAGATGAGTGCCAATTGAGGGCCACAACTTACTTTCTCTCAATGGGATGTGACACTAAGCATTTATCTTGTATGAGTGCTTTTTTTTTTTTTTTTTTTTTTTTTTTTTTTTTTTTTTTTTTTTTTTTTTTTTTTTTTT
>NW_019272055.1:496561-503918 GCF_002738345.1 Cucurbita maxima
TTTTTTTTTTTTTTTTTTTTTTTTTTTTTTTTTTTTTTTTTTTTTTTTTAGTTTATCTGTTAGTTTTGTTCCTTTATTCTTAGGCTACTGCCAAAATTGAAGCTTTTTTTCAGTATAGTAAGTTTGGTTGCCTCTTGTTGTTAGGCTATCTGCCATGTGTATTTTTCCATTTTTGCAGAAGGATTTTTTTGTTTCTCTTTTACATCTTAGTTTTAAAAGTTCTGGTAGATTACTTGAGTATTTTGTAGGTAAATGCAACTGTCACCCTATTTTCTTCCGGCTGCAATTGTAATTTCCTTCATGCCTTATCTGGCTTCTATCAGTTAAGTTGCTTAGGCTAGGTTTGATCTTTGCTTTCATACACTGTTTTCATTCTCAGCATATAAAGTTCCCTTAATGGTAAATGAGAATATGATTTAGATCACTTAAGCTCAATACTCCTAATTCGAATATGCACGATATCTCTTAAAGGGCATACCTGCAACCAGAGCGCCAACAGCCACACAAAATGTCCCAACTTGGAGAAGCAATTCTACTCTGCTAACCTCTAGTCGCCGCGAGCTAATTAGAAGTAGAAAAAACAAATAATTACGAGGCTGAAACATACTTGACAAACTTTGAGAGGGGAAAAACAGAAAAATGAAGAATTATTCCTTAAAGGTCTCTTCTGCTCCTACTTGGTACAGGAAGTGGGAATTTGATTAACCACAAAAAAAGACTAAATCTATTTCTTATAAATAAAATAACATACGGAAGTTATGTTAATTAAGCTATGGGATCTATATATTACTGTCAGGCTTTTGAGATGCATGTTCTGTCAAGCTTATGACTCCCATTCTTTCAACCTCGGTTTCTTTCAGGTATTATTCTAAAATGTGACAAGAAACACAAATCCCTCAAAACTAGAGCAGAAACATCAACAAAAGGAAAATATTATAAAACCTCAAACTCAAAGGAAATTAAACAATATGAACTTACAAGCAGAAGAAACCATTTAACAGGAAAATGTAAGAAGGAAGTTCAGACCTCAAATTGACGGCAATAGAATCTTCCATTTCTTTTGCTGAATCCAGAAGCCTTTCCGCCTGACCATGACAAGATTCGCATCTGCAGATGCAGACAGATAAAATTACGTCAACGCCTGACCATGACAAGATTCGCATCTGCATATGCAGACAGATAAAATTACGTCAATTAGTTTTAAGAGTTTCACAAGTTTGTACCAAACTACAACAATTAGTTTGAAGGGTTTCAAGTTCTTGCAAAAATGGAAGATTCTATTGCTTTAGTTCATAATGATTTAGTTCTTGCACTTTTAATTTTGTATCAATTTAGTCCTTGAACTTTAGTGCTAACTACGTACTAAACAAGACTTCTTATCTATGTAGATCGCTAAACTCATTAAAAATCAAGTGTTCAAGAGTATAACCAAATTAGTAAGTCAAATAAATCACAATGCCAATGCAGTGACATAGTAGTAGTTACTACAATTCATTTAGGATATCCAATTCAACATATAATTTTTCGAAGGAGAAGCTCTTCAGATTTAAACTGCCATGATCCACGGAGGCCCTTGGTCGCTTCAATTTGTTATGATTGATTACCAAGGACTATAGAAAGTGTATCAATGCATACGTTCCAAGGGCGTGCCTAGAGGAAGAAAGATGGATAGCCGTCTAGAGGTTGTTAAATCATGAATGGAAGTGTGGCGTAGGATATGCAGAGAAGTTTCATATATTGATTGATGCAAGAGCAACTCCAAAACATTTATCATAGGAACGAACATTACAATGTAGGTGGATGGAATAAAACAGATTAATCATATGTTGTGAGAGCATCTTAATACTACGAGAATGATAAATGGTCTAAAGTAAGGTCAAGAGCAAAACAACGAAAAGGTGGAGCACAGATAAGTGAGTCCACTGAATTGGTGTGTGATGGAGGAAGATATTGAGAATCGAATGTGAGAAAGTTGAACTTACCCGTTACTAATATTTGGAGGTACAGATCAAGACAGATAGACTTCTGAACTGAAGAGATGTTTTTCAGTCAACCATATGAATGCATGGGAAAAACTAAAGGTGATAGCCTTAAGTATGACCAAAGATGCAATGTCCTAATACCTTTGGCAGAAGGGTGGAGAACCATTCAAGATCTGGTACTTTATGCTTGGCAAAAAGCTCAAAAGATACATTGGAAATTCACAGACGACATAGAGAGAAAGATAACCGTTTCTTCCTTGGCTCAACATCGATTGTATGAAATATGACATATCTAATTGGACGTCCTCAAGGTGATTATCCCCACGATTCAAGGCATCACAAGAAAGGACGTCCTCAAGGTTTTTCTTGTAAATCATACAAGAGGGAAGTCATAGAGTATAAACTCACCTATAATTTTTCAAGTTTTTCTTTTTTTTTTTTTCTTTCAAAGATTACTACACGAGAACTGTTAGGTGAGTGGGATGCTTCCACGAGTTGGAGCTTTCCCAATTTATAGTAGAATCCACCAACTATATCTCCAGATTTCGAGGGAGCTTTGGTGACTACAACGTCATACTACCTAAATACAGGAAACTCACTCCCCTAAAATTTATCATCAAGCTTATGACTTTGCTAAGTCCAAGTTTATCCTATTCTATAAGGATATTTTAACTTGGAAGCTTGCTCTCTATTCCAAGTGCTTTCACTCGAGTTCCTCAATCCATTTCCTTGGCACTTTGACTAATATCCATCCAATAATCTGAGAGCTCATGAACGCCTACATATCGCCCTTGTGCATGCACCCGCCCAGGAAGACACACGCCCCAACTATCACAAGCATCCTACCCTCCTGTTGGTGCCTGCTTGTCATCCATGTTATGCCATCCTCGTGGTCATGGGGATTCTGACCACCCACAAGCGCCACCCCAAGGTATGTGCCTAACTCTCATACTGTCTTTTCACGGTCTTGGCCTTATGTTTGCTCTCTAGTGTGCTGGCCCACATACCATGCTACTGGCTCATGTAAACCTATCGAGCCCAGTCGCATGTCTTAATACTGGAGTCTTACAAACCTCCTCGGCTAGAAATCTTCGACATCCTCGTCGAATTTCTTCTCGACCAGTACTGTTGTATATGGTCTTCAAATTGCCATAACGCCACCTCTCTTCCCCAAGAAACTTCTTGGTCACCCTCACCTTTCCATTTTATAAGGTAATATGTCCATCAATTCTTTTTGCTCATCCTCATTGTTCAATGGTCCAAGATTTCTGCGACTTCTTGCTCAAATTGTTTCTGGATAATAACTGGGGCTCACTTGGTCTGTCTTCGGTTTCTGTCAATCAAATCTTGTGAAAAAGGCTGGCGGAAACTCATGTGAAATGTTAGGTGGACCTTCAATCATTCAAGTAATTTCAAAAGGTAAGCCACGTTGCCTACTCGTTTGACAACTTTGAAAGGACCATCGCATCTCAACACCAAACCTTTGCGCACATTCTTGCCTCAGCTTCTTCCACATCTAGGGAGTCATATTTAGCAAGACGAGTTCTCCCACTACAAACTCCAAGGGTTGTCTTCCCTCATCCACATACTTCTTCAATCTATGTGCAACTTTTTCCAAGCTGTTTCAAGCTAAGTCCATTTCTTGCTTGTCACAAGAGAAATTATGAGTAGTAAAGCACCTCCCCCCAGTGTGCTATTTCATACCACATAAGGACAAGGAGGTTGTTCCTTGGTTGTTAATTTTGGCGGAGTTAGACCAGTAATAGAGGACTTGTTATAATAGAATTGGCCCACATCAAGTAAGCTCCCCCAATTCCATTGACTTGTCATTGCATAGTGTTTATGGTGTACTCTTCCAACAATGTGTTGGTTCTTTTGACCTATGGTAATTTTTCAAGGAGAACTTCAGTTTTTCTTGAAAAAAAACTCCGCAGGTACATCTGGTAGGACATGCATGTGGCGCTACCATAAATACTGCGTACTTAGCAAACCTTTCAACCTATGAAGATAGAAGCCAATCCAACAATGAAGTCTGTGGACACCGATCTTCCACAATTTCTATGGAATATAAAGAGGTTTAAGCAAGCTAGCCTCTTTTCCTTCCACCTTGACTAGTTGGCACACTACACAAGTTTTTACATACGCATCCAGATCCTCATATGCATCTTGGGCTATAAATATGTCGTGATAGAAAGACTTGCATCCGTTATACTGTGACTAGTCCACTCAGGATCATGCATCTTACACATCAACTCCTTCCTCAGTCCCCCTGACTAGGAACCGAAAGTTGGCTCCCTTAGTACAGATCAGCTTATTCTCAAGTCAATAGCTAATTACAATGCCTTCCCGAATCTCTTCCAAGGTTTTGGCTGGTTGACATACCTTGTCAAGAAAACTTGTCAATGGAAGTTAATGCTGCAACATATGTACTTACTTCTTGGCAGCTTAGAGCTTCGAGTACCGTGTTCTGGCTTCTTGGTTTGTGCAACGACGTGAAGTCCAACTCCTTGAGGAGCTCTTGCAACCTTGTCTGTTTAGGGGTTATCTTCTTATAGGTTTTGAATGAGTGTTGGCTATATTGTTCATCACCACAACAAACTTCATGCCGAGCAAATAATGTCTCCAGGTATCAAGACAATGGACCACCATTTTTTTCAAGTGGCAGTAAAAAAGAAGGTTCCAAAGTTAGGCACATTCCACGTCCACGAGGATGGCATAGCAGGCAGGACAAGCAAGCCTCGGCGAGAGGGTCGGACACTATTAACAGCACGGGCATGGTCACAGGCAGCACGCACTCACCAAGGTGCACATATGCATACACAGGCAAGCGCACACACAACAGGGACTGCGAAGGTAGTGCTCACACATGGATGGTAAACCGTTCTCTTCTCAGATTTTTGGCAAAAAAAATTAGTCTAAATGCTAAGAAAATGGAGTGACGAACTTTAGTGAAAGAACTTGGAGTGGAGAGCAAGCTTCCAAGTCAAAGTATCCCTAAAGGATAGGAGGAAAACTTGGGTTGGACCTAAAATTACCAAAGTCAAGAACTTGATGCTAAAGTTAGGGAAGTGTTTTTACTATATTTAGGTAGCATGACCTGTAGTAACCAAAGCTCGCTTGATATGTAGAGATTAGTTGGTGGATTGTACTATAAATTGGGAGAGTTCTAACTTGTGGAACTATCCCACACACAATAAATAGTTCTCCTGTGTCTTTGAGAGAAAAAGGAAAACTGGGGAATTCTCCCTTTAACCAATTCTGTGGTTGTTCATTAGTGTGCTTGCATTCTTCTAAGGGATTTGAACAAGCGTAGACATATTGCCAACGCATATTACGGATAATAGGGAAAACTTTGTGCAAAATGGCAGGCCATTAACAGCACCACTTCCAAAGATTCCCAACATACGTGTGCAAGTTCTTTGTTCCTTCACATGTTACTATGATTTCTATAACAGGAAGCATATATATTATAACCATTTATAATATGTTTAACATTAAATTTTATATATATGCGCACGTGTGCATGTTTTATAAAAAATCATTAAATAAGTCATTAACATTTATTTATTATATTATAGACTGAAATGAAAATACATGTATGGAAAAATTTGTAGCCTGCTCCCCCGTAAGTGTGGGATGTGGCTATCTAATATCAAAATTACCTCTGGAGATAATTTTCCAACAGCATTTCTATTTCTTCTTCCTCGTCTGCAGATAGAAAGTTCAATAAAATATCACAAAAAGGGCTGCACAGTGAAATCGAGGCTGAAGGCAATAGTGAATGAAGCAGCTGAAAGTGTATAACTTGCCATCAGCAATCTCCTTATCCAAAGGAAGAGAGCACTCCACATCATCATTTCCTTTATTAATCGTGCAATTTCTTCCCATAATACAGATGCGTCGTATTTCTTGCGGGTCCTCCAGAAGATCAAGAAGCATTTGTCTGAGAGCCCCTGCCCTGGAACCTAATTCTACCTGGCAATCAAATTGGCGGTAGAGGGGATCATATTAAAATTACTCATTTTGTTGCATAACATAGCGAGGTATATTTTGAATTTAAGAAAAAATAAATAAAATAACCCTATCCAAAATAAGTTCCAAAAGCTGTACCAAAGTCTGCTTGCTGATGCGAAGTTGTTCCAACACATCTGCAGTTAATTTGTTGGGCAATACCTCAAGTAGAGCTTGAACCTGAAGCCAGACGAACTTTATAAATAAGTTTTCCTTTTTTCTTTCTTTTTCTTTGTAAATAAGGTTTCCTTTGTCACTACAGCTGTGGGAAGATCAGGCAAAATAAAGGGAAGAAACATTTTTCCTTTATGTTTATATTCCACGAATACATTATTAATTGAAGTTTGGTAATTTTATCATTATTTTATCATTTTATTATTGGAGGGCTTGAGATTGGGAATTGAATGACTTGTAACAAAGCCCGGTTGGTGAAGTGGATTTGGCATTTTCCCCTCGAGTTTAGTTCTTTATGGCTATTGTGGAAGGATACTTATTTTGAGCTCCCTTCTTTTTCTCATCTTGTCCATTGCTTTGTGGTTGAGGGGAAGGAAACATATTTCTAGGAGGATCAGTATGTGGGGGATAGACCTCTCTGCACTACGATTTCTAGTCTTACCACCTTTCCTCCTTGAAAAATCGTTTTGTAGCTGATATCTTAAATTGGTCTGGAAGCTCCCTCTCTTTTTTATTTAGGTTATGTCGTCCTTTGTCCGATAGCGAAATGACAGATGTTCTGCTTTTCCTGTCTTTGATAGGAGAAGTTTTTAGGAATAGGACAAGGGATGTGCATATTTGGAGTCCTAATTCATCGGGGGTTCTCTTACAGCTCCTTTTGTTGCTTATTAGATCATCTTCCCACTAGAGATTCTGTTTTTCCGGCCCTCTAAACGATCAAGATTCCAAAAATGTTAAGTTCTTTGTCTGGTACATTATCTATGGTCCTTTGAGTACTCTGGATCAGCTCTCAAGAAAGTGGTCTTCGTTGTTGGTATTTTGTTGTATCCCTTGTCAGAGGGGAGAAAACCTGGATCATTTACTTTGGCATGGTGACATTGGGAGTAATTTTCTAGAGGCATTTGGCTTTTGCACATCACAGAGACCTATTTGAGATGATCAAGGAGTTTCTTGAGGTTTGTCGGGGTGTATGTGTTATTTTGGGATCTTTGGAGGGAGAAGAACGATAGAGAATATAAAGATTTGGAAAGGAACCCGAAAAATGCGGGGCCCTAGCTATATTTCATGTTTCTCTTTGGTTTTAGGTTAGTTATTCTAGGTGTTATTAAATATTATTTCTTTAGAGGCGCTCCTTTCCTATGGGCTGATTTTTTTTTTTTTTTTTTTTTTTTTTTTTTTTTTTTTTTTTT
>NW_019272055.1:504637-550651 GCF_002738345.1 Cucurbita maxima
TTTTTTTTTTTTTTTTTTTTTTTTTTTTGTGGTGGTGGTGGTCGTGTATTCTGAAATTTTATAATAAAAATACCACGAGCAATAGAGTGCAATGTCAACTTTATTTTAAGCCAACCAATGGGGAGACGAATCTTTGCCCCATTGACATTTAATTTGGAAATTTAAGATGCCAAAAAAGGTCGAAGTCTTCCTTAGGTCGCTGTCTCAGAAGTTTGAATACTCACGAAAAACTTCAGAAGGAAATGCCGAAATTGGGTGATGTTTCCCTCTGTTTGTTGTGTATGTTTACAGAAGGAAGAATCCCTAGACCATTTCGTCCTTTACTGCCCCCTTTTTGTGGATAAAGGGTTCCAGGGTTTATTTTAAGCGTTGAGTTTTGGAAGGTTTGTTGGTGATAGGGGAAAAGCAATTTGGCGTTGTGCAACGCGCTCTCTTCCTCGGGGCCTTTGGAGGGAAAGGAACAACCAGGTGTTTGAAAATAAGTTCTCTCCTTTTGATTATTTTTGTTTTTGCTACAACAGAATGCCTCTTGGTGGGTACAAATCATGCTAAATTCTTTTGTAATTAGTCCTTTAATGATTATTAACAATTCGAAAGCTTTCCTTTGTTAGTTCTTTAGGGGAGGGATAATCTCTACTCACTGCTCTTAGGCCATCTCTTTTGGTTCTCTAGAGGAATATACGTATTAAAAAAAACTTATCATTGTAATTAATACCCAATAATATTGTTTTCGAAACATAGAAGGATCCTAAGGCCAGAAGAATGCACAAAGGAATTGAACCCAACTGAGAACTTCAATTTTTCTTCAAGTTTGTCGCCTAGTCTAAGAAATTTGTCCATTTGTTTCATGTAGCCACAACTCTGTATAAGCATTATAATTTTTCAATCAAGACTAAGAGAATAAATTTCACAAAAACCACAACGTGTAAATTTATTAACATTGAAACAAACATACAAAATCAAGCCTACAATAGCAATTCTAGACTGACGAAGAAGATAAAGCAATGAATACTAAATCTGTCCAGGTCGAACTGGTGGCAGATTGATCAAGTTTATTCTACTCTGATCTTTTCTAGGGGAAAAACAAGACTAAATGGGAGAAACAGAAAACGAATTTTTATATTTATACTCACTATGTTCCCATACTCACACGAGGTTCTACTTTCATTAGTCGCTGCTCCAAACGCTGTGTTCGTGAAAGCAATGCAGCTTCAACAACCTAAAATATAAAAAAACAAACTACGGTAATACAACTTAAAGAAGAGAGTGCTTAAGATGAACATCAAGCAAGATTAATGCAAGTTACGAGAACACATGACCATGAACTATTGAAATAAACCACGGATTCAAGAAAGACTGGTTCCTTTCCAGTCCGATTTTCTTTTTCATCGTTATGAGAAACTTTCATTCGCAGCCTAGTCATTTTTTGTCAAGTTTTCTCCTCTGCTAACTACAATATAGCCCAACAAGAAATATGAAGCTTTTTGACAAGCTGAAAAACTTTCTTGGCCACTCAAAAGTGATGTCCAAATTGCTGGGTTTCTAGATTAGGGAGAATAACTTCTAATCATTTCCTGTCCTACTCGAAAGGCTGGCTGGGGGATACAAATGTGGGCTCTCACCTCTTTCAGGTTTGAAAATATGCAGCTTGATCATTAAAAAAATGAAAAATATTAATGTAATAGTCTACCTGGATAAAGCACGTATGCAAGGTTGGGTGGAACATGATTATATGACAAAATTGAAAGCTTTATAATCATCCGTCAAGTTTGGAACAAAGAGGTTGTCGGAGATGCTCACTAGTAAAAAAGAAAGGGTTTCTTTTCGTGATAAAGGGCCTTGGTTGATTTAGAAGACTCTTATCTCCACTTTGATTCTCAAAATGACATTAGGCTCAGCCTAAAGTTCCAGCATTTCGATTTCACAGAAAAAGAAGAAATTTTTTTAGAGATCAAGAACTAAATCTAAATCTCTCCATGATGAGAATCTCTCATCCTTCTATCGTTGGGCTAACTGATAGCACATATAACAAATTTTTAGACTCAGAGACAACTAATTTAAAAGGAGAAAGCCCTTTCTCTAATATAAAATGAGAAAGCCCGTTTAGAAAAGTAAACAAAGGTCTCACATTGTCTAGAAAATGGAAAGATTCGTGATATATAAATGAAGATAATTATCTTCGCTGATACGAGGTCTTTTGAACAAAACTAAAACTAGCTTATACCCAAAGTGGACAATATCATACCATTGTGGAGAAATATGGAGAGTTCATTGTCCCCATTGGATATATGTAGATAATATCATTACCTTGTGCACATCTGTAAAGATATGCGAACAACAAACTCTCTACCTATCTCATGTTAGGATTAATGAACTCTCCACATGTTTCCACTTTGGCATAAACCCTCGTAACATTTTTCAGTTTTACACAAAAGTCTCATATCATAGGAATAATTGTTCTCACTTATATAGCATGGATCTTTCCTATTCTTAGACAATATGGGACTTTATTTGTACTCCTACAATGGTATGATGTTAGCTACTTTGGACATAAACTCTCACCAGTTTGCTTTCAGTTTTACCCAATAAGCCTTGTATCATTGAAGATAATTGTCCTCCCTTGTATACCGTAGAATTTTCCTTTCACTAACTAATATTAGACTTTGTTTACACTCTTAATAATCTTTTCCTCGACAAAATACCACCTGAGTCCCCTTATATAGTCATTCGTTTATCTACTCCCTACTAGCAACAATAGCTTGCTATTATCAAGGCAGGCAACATGCTTGCCCAACCAGAGATCACGTTATGGGATATAGCATTGTTGACCACTATCACACCCTTAATAGGTTAGGTATGAACCTGTTGCTTATTTATAGCTCAGTAAACCATTATACATAGTAAAGCTATATATGGTAAATGACATATAAAGTAAATTGTCATAAATAGTAAATAGTTAAAAAGACAATATGGTAGATAGTTATATATAGTAGATGGTTATATCCGGTAAAGTTATATATAGTAAGTTGAACCATATATATATATATCCCTTCAGTCCGAGCTTTGAAAATGTAGTTCTATGTATTTTTTGTATTCTCTCTTACTGTACATACCTGAAGTCATCAATACAAATCCTTTTAGCCAGAGTTCTCTTTGCATCTTCTCTCTCCTGTTCTTTGTGTTCATCTAGATCGAGTGTTTGCGTTGTTGTGTGATCCTAACAACTGGTATTAGAGCTAGGTGGAATTCACCACGATCTGTGAAGATGGAAAGCTTAAAAATTGGAATTGAGAAAATTGATGGATCCAATTTTGGTTTCTGGAAGTTGCAGATTGAAGATTATTTGTACCAAAAAGATCTTCACGAACCCTTTTTGGGGGCTATGCTGGATACCATGACCAAGGAGCAGTGGAAGCTCAAGGAATGACAAGCGTTAGGGTTGATTCGGTTGACGCTATCCAGAAATGTGGCGTTCAACATCATCAAGGAGAAGACAACGTCAGATCTGTTGAAGGCGGCAGATACTCAAGAAACTTCTGAGACTGTTGGAGAGGAACTAGCAGTGGAGCAAGTGACACCTGAATCGGCGTTGAGAAGATCATCCAGTACTATCAGAGTACCATATATGTATGTACCTTCATTACACTATCTGTTGTTGACTCTGATGAAAGGGAACTAGAGTCCTTTGATGAGGCCTTACAGTTGGAGGATACAACCAAGTGGGAGCAAGTCATGGATGATGATGGGATGTCAGACTTCAAAAATGCGTTGTACTGAGGCTGAGTACGTGGCAATAGTTGAAGCTGGAACGGAGACGATATAGATGACTGACTATCTAGAAGAATTGAACATGAAGCAACACGAAAAGATTCTTTATAGAGATAGTCAGAGTGTCATACAATTGATGAGGAACCCGGTCCATCATTTAAAGAAAAACACAGAAGGCGATACCATTTCACTCGCAGGTTAGCGGAAGATGGTGATGTGTTTAGAGAATATAGAGGGTGCAAAGAATCCAGCAAACATGTTGACAAAATGTGTTGATGTTGGAATATTGAGGTTGTGCAAAACCTCAATTGGTATGGTGCAGTGAGAATGAAATTCTTGGTTGACTGGATCAGTCTCCAAATGGAAGAATTGTTAGGTTATGGAGTCTGTTGCTTATTTATAGCTTAGTCAACAGTTATATATAGTAAAGCATATATGGTAAATGACATATAAAGTAATTTGTCATAAATAGTAAAAAACTATATCCGGTAAAGTTATGTATGGTAGATAGTTATATATAGTAAATGGTAATATCTGGTAAAGCTATATATAGTAAGCTGAACCATATATATATCCCCTCCGTCCGAGCTTTGAAAATGTATTTTTCTATATTCTCTGTATTCTCTCTTACCATACATATCTGACGTCATCAATACAAATCCTTTTAGTTAGAGTTCTCCTTGCATGTTCTCTCTCCTGTTCTTTGTGTTCATCTAGATCGAGTGTGTACGTTTTTGTGCGATCCTAACATAATCTCCTCCCCATGAACAAAGATACTCTCCAAATCAATCTACCAAACTTATAGTACTATTCTTTATCTTTCTATCAGTATGCTAAACTTGCTAGAGCTCTACTAGCTCTTCACTCAAGTAGTTTTTGTTCAATCTAGGGTTTCATCTACAATTTCATATGACTCTTAAGGTTCACTAATTTGTTGTGACTATTAATTTGTTGTGACTATGAGGATTTTACTAACACAGCTAGTTTTAGACTACGGTTTTGAACCATTTTGTCAAAGACAACGAACCCCCCACATAGCTCTTTCGAATGGTATGGTACTATCCAATTTGAGCATAGTCTCCATGCCTTAAATTTTTTATTTCACCTAAAACATATCGTATCAATGAGTCGTTGTCTTTCATTTATATACGTCGTCTCCCTGTCCAACCAATATAGAAGTTTGATCGCATTCCCACAATTCATAAAATGATAGATTAAAGAAGATCGCATTCCCACAACTCTTGAAAGGCATGCAAAGTTTGTAGGTGTAAGGTGTCACGGTCGTACTTTTTCAATCGTGCAGCATCGTGATCATGACACACTCAAGACCAGCCTTGAGGGGAACCCAAGTCCCATATTCATTTTTCGCCTGGCTTTGTGGCTTCATCGAATCTTAGGTGAGATTTGTCTTTGCCAACCGAACATCGGGTTGTGCAGGATCCAAGCTTGTTCGGCCACACACACCGCCTGCGCATGCATGTTCAATCATCTACGACACAATCGACTTGCCTGTACACTAGACCAAGTCATTCGGCTCAACCTTGCCTTTACTCGAGGCCAAGGTCTCTCGTATGCAACATGGCATCCAACATCATTTTTGTTCCCAATTAACATGGCCCATATGTATTGACGTCATCCCAAGTCACGGGGTGCCGTCGGCCATCGCAACTCACTCGGTCATGCCAACGAGAACGAGCCCTTGTGTCGTTCATAACATCATAGCATCCCGAACATCTATCCATCCGAGTTATATTGAGGCATTGGACCTCCCATGCCCATGCCATGTCATTTATGGACTCCGTACCGAATAGTAGGTGCATAATCCAACCTCCGACACATGGGTTGGGGCACAATACCAACACACTTGTACCATCCGATATTGTCCTTGAAACACTCATTTCAAAGGGAGTCGCCTGAGACAATCAACGTTCGCCCTCACTGTGATACACGTATGTGCAACAAGGTAATTCTCTTAGGCCACAGGGCCCAAGGGCGGTGGGCGGTGGACAGATGACACCATGCCTCCCCCTAAGGTGCATTTTGAGGCATTTTCAATCCTCCTCAGGTAGACGTCATTTTGGCAAACGGTCATACAGTGTCGTAGAGCGTTCGTCTAGTGTTCGATTGCCACCAAATTTGGCGAGCATTAATGTTTCATATGGACGGACTTGACTCTAGAATTGCAGACCCGAATTCCTTTCAGAACCTCGACTTTTGAGATTAAGGCCCAAAGCCTTACCCGGCTTTTCAACAAGTCTATCTTTCACACTTGTGTCTACTCGTGGACCATATCTTGCTTATGTCTCGAAGAAAAAATTAGATGTAAGCTTCAGAATTGGTAGGAACCTTTCATTGACCTCTCAAGGCCAGATTCTAATTTGAAAACCTTTATGGTCAGAACATATGAACAAATCCCAGAAGCTAATCTCACTTTCATCTGCTGACAATAATTATCAGGTCTCCTTAGCAACTTGGATTCACAGAATGGTATAAGAATTCTCAAAAGCAGATAGTGGTAATTTTTCATTGCTTCTGGCAGTAAGCTTCCTGGGGACCAAATTCTCATTAGGAAACTTCTTACCGTAGATGTACTGAAGTACCGCAGTCCATACGCTAATTTTGCTTGCATCTGCCAAGTCTAATTATATGATGTAAATTACCATATTTACAAGAATTACTAACCTCAAGTTCAAATGGCATTGCTGGCACTCCATTCATGCTTTTTGGGTTCAATCGTGGCAACAATGATTCAATAAAAGCCTGTCCTCCTGGACTGAAGATGATCACCATCATGCAAAAAGAATTGCAATGTCAGAAATGTTGTACGAGAGAAAGAATATGGCACCAGTTCCAAGTTAGATGGATACCGGTTATAATCGAATATGAGGACACAGTCCGGCATAGCTATTGCTCGCAGCGATCCCAGATTAAGTAAAATAGCATTTTCACGGACCTGGGATTTGAACCACAAAAAAAATATTGCTAGTATCATTTATCGACTTTAATTTCTTAATTTCATATGTTTATGCCAAATACTAACACTTCAACATAAAAAGCTTATAATCTAAAAGATACAATCGGAAACTAAAATGGTGGAAATCAACATACCAGTAATGTAGGCATTGAGTTTGTCAAAAATAAAGATGGATCAACACTCCGGACATCACGTGGACGAAGCCCTGATAGTTAAAAGAATATCCACAAGAGAAAAATAATGAAAGGAAAACATATATAGTTTCTTAACAAAAAGTAGCAAATCACATTATTTGTCATCCCACGGTTATCTATCAGTGAAGGGGTAAAAATCCAACAGTGAGACATCCGGTAGAATTTTACATTCCAGAAAGAAAGTGCACAGAAGTCAATGCAGACTAAAAGTTTTCAACGGCATATACATCTAGAAGCTAAACATCGAAAAGAGAACCAGAAAGTTCTGATAAGATTTACTCACCACTTGACTTCAACAGCTGGCGTCTGTTTATCTTCCTAGTAGATACGGCACCATTGGCTTTAACCTCTAATACCTAAGTTGTCGATAATGATGAACATCGGGAGTTAGATCTCCCCTTCATCTAAGAAAGAATCCCTCAGATAAATCTCCACAGGAAAAGATTTGGTTGAGGAATCAAATCAAAACAATAACAACCCCCAAACCATTAATTCCAATCAGTGGAAGGATTATAACACGAGGTCTTAAAATAAGCTGAAGTTTTATAAATATTCTTCCATAAGCTTAAATTTGTAAATATTCTGCCCTTAAAATAGAAGTTTTTTTTTTTTTTTTTTTTTTTAACCTCAAAGAGGAGTGAATACCAGGAATTAAACTCCTCAAAAGTCATAATTTTGCATCATGTCTTTGATGGGGTATGATTTATGCAGAGCGTATGAAATAAGATTTGTCCTCTAACAAACGTTGGTGTACCTTAGAAACAAGGTAGAAGTTCGAATGAGCTCTAAAAAAGGCATAAAACAAAAGATTAGAAAAACATTAAATTACTACAAGATTAGATGCACTTAAAACTGTTTAAAATTTTAACATTAAACCTATTGCAACATAGCATCAACACTGGAACATCACTTATGGATGCAAGGAAGTCTTACTATTACTACTCAACGTTCTTCAACATCAACAACAAAATTGCCCCTATTAGCAACTGACGACGAATAGGCATTGGCAGACTCAACATTCCCCATCTAATCTCCCTCGTGAACCAATAATTAACTTGATTCAAATTTTCAGTTCGATGTTAAAACTTTGTACTCTAATCCAACATCAAAAACAAACAAAGACGAGAAATAAATTCCTTGCAGAATTGAAACTAGCAGCAAACACGCAATTGACGTAAAAAAAAAAAAGACAAAACGTTTCGAAGCAACAGACCTCATAAACCGACTCACGAATCGCAAGCGACAGATAATCACTCGGCGACGAGGAAGAAATCCTCTGCCCAGAAGCAGCAGAGACCACAGAGCTCTCTTGCTGAACACCAATATCATCCTCACGATCTCCCCTTTCGTCAACATCGGACATCAACGCTTCCGATTCACTCCACTGATCCTCCTCAGTGGACATGGAGAAACACTTGGTTCTGGAAGATAAAATCATCCTGCACTTCTGCGACGGAGGCAAAGAGGAAAGCCATGGAGATCGGAAGAAGCGCGATACGGAGCCGAGGTCAGAAATGAGAAGGTGGCGAGAGGACGAGGGGAGTGCTTGAGGAGGGAATCGAATGAGCTGTAGGGATGGATAGAGCGCCATTGGAGAGAGATACGAGCTCTCTGGTTGTGAACATTAAATAGGTTTTGAGCTTTTCTCGGAAGAAGACGAAGGAAAAAGAGGTGTAGTATTTATATATGGAATTAAATTCGAATGGATAATGTGGAATAAATATTTTAATGAATAAAAAATTAATTAATTAGAAAAAATTTATGATTTGATTTCTTTCATTGGTTAAGGAGAGGTAGTTGCTTGGTTTCTGATTCGTCCAATCTTGGGATCTTCAATTAATTTCTAAATGGATAAAAATTTATTTAAATTTTATTATAAAAAATAAAAAATATTCTTAAATTTTCTAAAAATTTCAACAATATTCTTAATCTTTAAAAAAAACTAAATATTTAAAAACACATTGATAAAATTATTTAAAAAATACTTGAGTTTCATTCATTTTTTAAAAATTCAAAAATTCAAAAGTAAAGTTTGGAGATAATTTATGAAGTGTTCATAGACGGTTTCATTCTTGTATTAAAAATAAAAAAAAATGAATTTTTTTAATTTCATGGATATATTTTTTAACTTTTTTAAAAGTTGAAATTTTTTTAATTTCAAAGGTAATTTTCCAATAATGTTTTTCATCCCTAAGAATTTTTAGACATATTTAAAAATTTAAAGATAAAATTTAGGGATATTTTTGTAATTTAACTCACATGGCCCACCGAATGGACTTTTATATCCTACCATTAATCATAAAAATCTGTTTAGCTTGACTATTAGATAATTGTAATGTTCTCACCATTTTATTATTATTAAAATAAAAATTGAATTATTTTTTAAATATCCTTCATCCGTTATTAGCATTGAAAAAGAAAAATAATAGGTTAATTGGCTATGCCCCTTTTCGAAGCCTACAACAAAAAGGGGTATGTATCTCTTTAATACTTTCTACTATTATGATTGAGAAAAAATCTCTTTCGAACAACCAACTCATAATGAGATTAAAAACGAAGTTTCTTTGGTCACCGGTCCTACCTACTCACACGGGTATGAGAGTCCATGTTGTGCAAATATGGTATAATTAAAGGTGAAGGGTCCTGTCGAAGCTAGTTTAGAGCCATAGAACTTAGTTAACGAGTATTTTATACTCACTCATGCAACTTTTCTATTTTACATGGTTTGGGAGGTAGGTATCACTAGTGAACATTTCAGTCTAGTGGTCATTTGTTATGCCTTTTTTTTTATCCATGTTATGGTTTGAATATTTAAAATTGATTTTAAATTCTGTGTTCAAATGATTATGAATTTTATCGAAGTTTTTTAAAACCCTACCCGACATAGTGTAATTCAAAGCCTCAAAAAGTGGCATTAACATACTCATTAAAGTTCGACTCCAACACCTTTTTACAATACCATTTTATTGCAGTGATTCAAGCATCATGTATTGAGCATATATGTAAAAAGATTTCATTTTTTTACCAATCTTTCAATTCTTTTCACAAATAAGTTGATGATTCATTAAATAAATGACATACATTTAGGATTCAGAAAATTCATATAAAAAATGAACAAAAGTGTCAAGTTTAGATAGAAAAATCATACATTACGATAACGATAAGAGATATAGAAGGTATCGAAAACGTATAGGACCACAAATTAGGGAAGGGCATGGTTTTCCTTAAAATCAGAAAAATTGCATAGTTGATAGTGAAACCTGGGTATACAACTAGTAGTATTTACATGCACATACAGTAACACCCACAGGTAGTAGGTAGATATGTGATATGTGCTCCCATCCCCCAAAATATAAGCCACAAGAATCAGAACAGAACAGAACAGAGCAGAGCAGCCAAAACCAAAATCCCACAAAAGAGTATTTTTCTACCTGCTGCTGCTGCTTCCACCAATTTAGGGACTCATAAGTGCACCAAAATAAGACCCACCCTACAAAGGAGAGGTGAATCAAAAGCCACAGCAAACCAACCCAAAAACACCTTCAGCAGTAAAACATAACATCCTTCACATTCTCCCTTACGGTCGGCAACCGCTGAACCTGAACAATCCCACCACCCAAACCCGTGGAACCGCTATCGGATGCATCAACCTCCATGTAGTGACGAGCTCGAAAAGCTGCTAGATGGGCATAGTATGCTGGGGGAACTGCAAATCAAAAACCCAAACAAACATTTTTATAACATTATAACCAATGCTAACTTAACTGGAAACTCAGGGATTATGTTATTAGAAAGTTTAAACACATCATACCAATGGAAACAGACCGCGTGCACCTTGCATACCTGTAAAACAGAAAAACACCAACACTATAATTCATGCATCGCACACATAAAAGTTGATGAGAACAATTTTAATACTTACGTGTAGCATAGATTATTGGTAAGCTTTTGCATCTCATCTGCACTGAAATTGTTTTCGTCGAATAGAACGTGATAATGTGTCGGTCTACTCGTTCCCTATCACAGAACAAAAAGTCAATTTAGATTTGAACCAACACAGAAAGAACATGGTGAGTACATATGTAAAAATGGTGAAAGATTCGCAACCTGTATGCCAGCATGGCTGTTTAAATAGAAATCAAACTCAGTTGGATGACAAATTTTGGTATCAACAACAGTACCTATCATCAAATACAAAAACCATAATCTAAATTATTACTCGTGAATCAAGAATCATCTTCCAAAAACCACAAATTGGATAAGATTAATAACCCGGAAGGATGTTTCCACTCCGATCAGTATCGCGACTGGTGGGGAAAAGACGAGTATGATGCCTCTTTTGCACAACTATAAAGGTAACCGGAGGTTGGTAATCCGCTTCAAGGGAGGCACATGCCTGACTCAAGAACAAAGACAAGTTTAGTTAGTCCTTTAAAAGGGGACGTGAAGATCAATGGTAATTTTTTACTACTATCGTACCTTCCTGATTGCATCCATCTCATAAAGTAGAACTTGAGAGAATTGTCCTTCACTTACACCATCTCTGTCAATGGTATAACCAATATCATCAAACAAATGGATTAAATCCAGCTTCATTCATTTATTCTCCAAAATATAAAAAAAAATAACAGACCTGTAGAATATTATTCGGTGCGGTTTCAAATTCGTTGACCTTCTAAATGCAATAAAAAGCTCCCTGGCAACCAAAAAATAATATAAAAATAGTCGAGAAAAGACCGAAAAAAACGATATCGTTTTCAGTAGTTTTCAAATGTTAGATAACTATTCTGCAGCTGCTTACCTAATCATCCCTGCATGCACCAACCCTCTTTGAGGATCTTCAAATTGTTTGTACAAATCTTGTATAATTTCTTCACGATGAGCTTGGGCTGAAACAATACCCCTATACTTCGTTACCTCGGGCCAGTCCATGGAGGCGACAACCTGAAAGTAACCATGTACGCCTTCACCAAAAGAATCATATAAAAATTAGAAAATTAAGCACGCAGAACTTACAGCTGCTATTGAAGGACTAGAGTCCTCTCCTGGTTGCGGGTGCGTGACATCTGCTCCAAAGATTATTGTAGGCTTCTCCGAGACAATAGGAATTTTCCGAAGAATAGCATCAGTTAGGACATTGTTTCTTCCCCCAACCTATAGATTTTTTGTTCGCTTAAATCGATTAATCAAATGAAGTTATAAAGATAATCTCAACTCTAATAGAGAGCACACACACCTTAACGTTGATTTTAAGGGCCACATTTTCAAAATATTGCTTGTTTAGCTTCTGTGCCTGCCTAGGCTGGCAACATTGTGAAACAATTCCGAGTTCTGTCTCGCAAATCCTTTTAATCTTCCCTGCAGGGACCAACACAATTCAGAGTTGCCTAAGATCACACCCACAGGAATGTATTTAATGAGAATAATATTCTAACGAAGAAAAGATTAGCTCACCATACGATCCAGTAACATCAGGTAAAATAATTATGAGTAGCTGAAGAGATTTGCCCTTGGGTCCCAAAATGTTTACAGAGTCCTTATGAATATCTCTAAGCGTAGTATCAATTTGATTTGGATGTGCAGCACGTATGGGAAACAACGGAGCAGGGGCAAAAGCCTTTCAATAGATCTCAAAGCGTATTAACACATTATCAAGAACGAACCAGGACATGTTAACACATTATCAAAAAAGGAAGTTCATAGTTCTTACAATTCCTTTGCTTCTGCACATGTTAACCAACTGCTTGCAAAATTCAGATGGCAAATCTTTATCCAACCGTGAGGAGAAAGTCACACATGCCCAATGTTCTACTGTACCACCATTGATCATTTTCTAATATACCACAAGAATAAGGTTAAAGTAGTTGATCAAAACAACATATTTTCACTTCACAAAAAAGGTATATCAAATCCTTCCATTCTGAAAGCTAAGTTGCAAAATTATATCATAACTACAACAAAATGTCTTGAACAATAACAAAGGGCCATTCAATTTCAAGTTTCACAGAATGCTCATAGGTACCCAAAGAATAAGATGTTTGAGAATAATACTTCTAAGAATCATAGAAAACACAATGGAAAAATTATCAAATTTTTATAGGAACAAATGATGTTTGTATTGTTTAGATCAGATTAATTCATAAATTTTATTTAGCTAAATGACATCCCTCCTCCATTCCCATCTTCATTCCTATCTCATTCCCTTAATCGAAAGGGCCCATAATAGATTATAAACGAATAGAAAACTCAATAAGAATTCCAAGAGGACGATGGGAAAGGGAAAACAAATAAAATATAATCATGTTCTAAATTCCTAATCAACTCCAAACAAATAAGTGAACTAACAGCAAATAAGCCAACTAACAGACTCCAGCAAATTAACAAAATGATAACACTCGTGAAGTGGATGATCATCAACCTATAAGCCAATGGCGAAATTAAAATTTTGGGCACCTTATTAATCATATTCCACTGACCCATCCTTGGATCAACCCTTGATTCTCCACCTGTTTCATGATAACTGAGCTGCAATATTAAGTCACGTCATCAGATTAAAATTAAAAAATAAACTTCTCCAGCATCTTTAAACAGTTAAGATTGTTAAAATTACCGATGGGGATGGCAAAACACGAGCATCAACATCACATAACTCTGCTCTAACTTCAATGCCAAAATCCTTAACAATGTCATCAGTATTATACCTATTCCCTTCAACCATCTGCCAAATGAATACATTATAGTAAAAAAAAAAAAAAAAAAAAAAAAAAAAAAAAAAAAACCTGCAAAACTTGCAAAAGAAAAACAAACAATTGGACAGAAACCATGCTAGTACCGTCTTTATACTCCATTCCCTATTCTCAGGTCTCTGACAAGTCGCTCTTAACAGTTCAGTTACTTGCCGTTCATTCAACTTTTTGGTATATCTCTGCCCGTTAACAATTCTACAAAGCTACAATATCAATAATAAATGGTAAGAAAGCCCTAATAAAAAATTATCTTCCGAAATCTGTATGGCAAGAATCCTTTGAATCATACATATAATCATATCAAACATACATACCTCCATAGGCAAATAGATGGGCTTCGCATCATTACCAGCTTGAATAGCAGGTAGAAATGATGACCTGAGCTGAACACCATATTTTTCATGAAAGTATTGACTAACAGAGATTGTTCGGGTACTCTGATTATCAAGAGTAAACCTAAAAAAAAAAAAAAAAGAATCAAGTAAAACAATACCTTAAGAAATCAAACCAATATGTCGAGAACAATAATTTTATTAGTACCTCCTAGGCAACCACTACTGAACTCAATTTTAATACAAAGAATCTTCATTGCAAATACCGGATTGTTCCAAATACAAAAGCATGGAATGCAAAAGTTATATAAGAGGAATGAGGCTGGAACCAGAGCAATTTATAACATAGAAATGAACAAAAATCAACAAAATGACTAGTTGAAATTGCTTCCAATTCCAAATATACCTTAGAACCCCTTAGACACCAAGAAACTACCACAACAACAAAAGATTCAAAGAATTTCAACCTACAGATTATAAAGTCAAACTAGCAATAACACATGTACAAAAAAATAAGCCAAAAATTTCTGATTGGGTTCAATTTTCAAAAACAAGTAACCAACTGCAATAATCTAAGTCAACCCAATGTTTGCAATAGTACGTGAAGAGTTTAAACAATGTCCTTTGTTCGCTAGCTACATTCTATTGATCATCCCGAAGCACAAATACCATTAATTCAAATATTTCGATCTAGAAAAAACCTAGTTCCTCACTTTCAAACATGCACTAAGAAAATCAATTCATGTTTCTCCCTCATTCTAATGACAGTTATCTACCAAAATCATTTTTGAGTGAATATCAACTTTCACATCAATGACCATCAGAACAACACGTCCATAAATGTATATACTTAAATACAAAAAGCTAAAAGAAGATGAGGAATTCACATAATAACAATTCAAATGCATTTTTTAAGCTAGGTCCATAAGAATATGGAGAAAAACAAATATTAACTCACATTAATCTGTCTACAGGCTCTGATGATATCCCAGTAATTTTGTACGTCCTGGCATGCTCCCCACACATTAATGCCACCTTCACACCCCTAAGTACTTTTTTTATCTGACATTAAGCAAAAAAAACAGCTGCTATATATTATGAAATCTCCACTACAAAACTCTTAGACATCACATGCGCAGACAGTATCAATAACCTTCCGGAAATCCTGATCAGTTGCTGTTCGCAAATTCCTCAAATTGAAATGTTTAGCAATATAATCTGTCACATATATCGGTTCATAAAATGATCTGGCTGACACATCTGCAGTACAGAACTCATGAACGTTAAAAAGAGCAGCAGTGACAGAGTCAATTGATAGCAACAAAGAGTTACCTATATTTAAAGATAGACCCATTTGTACAGGTCGCAGACTTTGATAATATCCTCTCCAATACTCAACACCATTACCAAGTTCACCTGGTTTTCCGAACTCGGTTGAGAAAAATGACCTTCCAACAACTGTGCAACTGGAAAAGAAATAATAAAATAGTTATCACTTCCATCCATGTGTAACTAAATAGAGTAATTGGAGTTTCATATAAACTAACTGGATAGATGGTGTGGTTCTCAGAACTACATCAAGAACTTGGATGGTTTCTTGAGGAGCATCTCGCTGCCGTCCATGTAAAAACTGTTGTAGATGATTGAGGTCTGGCTTGGAAGCAAATTTGATAGTTACTTTGAATTCACGTTCTTTCCTGTAGAATGAATGACAGATAAACTCAATATTGATTATTTATTCATGGACAGAAACATGAGAGGTAACGGAAGACATACCTTCTTGGTTGAGAAGACCCGGTATCATCATTACGGACTAAATTAATAATAAACTCTTTGGACGAAAATGGAAGTTCACCAGCAACGTAAACACTTTTCCCACCATCATATGCTAGAAATCTTCCACCTAAATGAGATTCTTTGTACATATTTGCAAGCTGGTGTATTATGTCTCGGCAGACCTTTTTGGATGTAACCTCAGGTGAGATAGAAACCTAAAACAATAAATACAATTATACGTATGAATGATATAGCCAATAAATTACTAAGAACACTCACAAACCAGTAGTAAATGGTTATAACAAAGTTTAAGATGACACTTGAAAAGATCAAATGTGGATAACATAAGTTCAACAGAAAAGATTATATCAAAACTAATTTAATCATTAACTCTTTGGACGAAAATGGATGATGATCAGCAACAATAACAATTTTCCCACCATCATGTGTAACAGAAACCTAAAAGTAAAATTATACATCTGAATGCCCTAGCTACTAAATTACTAAGAACACTCGCAAATCAGTGCATATGGTTATCAAGAAGTTTAAGAGGATATTTCAAAGATCAAATGTGAACAAAAAATTCCCAGAATAGATTACGTCCGTATATCAAATACAAACAATACACCAAAAAAGAACCAAGAATGTAACGACTCGGAGGAAATGAAAAAAATAAATAAATAAAGAGCGGGCCGTAATTGCAGTGTATGGAAGATCCTCTCTGTAGCAATGAATTAGATGACAGAGAGTCAACACTCAAAAACATAAGATTAAACGAAACTAAAAAATACAAGTATCAGAAAATACTCCACGAAGAAAAACCTGAGCGGCTTACATCGTAATGGTAGAGATCTTTATCTTCAACTTGTACCAGAAAATGATTAGCCCGAACAACAACTTTGCGCCCAATGGTTCCATATCCCGGTCTCTTAGCCACAGTCATAGCCTTAGATGAAGACGGCGGAACATTCTGCAGTACCAATGTCTTCTCCAACTGTGCCTCGATCCTCGAAGAAGAAGCCTCCGGCTGTGAAAGAGCAGCAGTTGTAGAAGATGAAGAAGATGCTCCCGCAGAAGTCTCGAGTGGAGGACGGGAAGCAACCGGAGTAGGCTGAGGAGTCGGAGAAGGAAACTGCTGTGTAGCCGGATGATCCACCCGACCTCCATCTCTCCCACCGCCGCCTCGACCCCCTCTTCCCCCACCGCCTTGACCACCTCTTCCACCACCGCCTTGACCACCTCTCCCTCCGCCACTTCTACCACCACCACCGCGAGAAATTGCCGGAGACGACTGCCCTCCACGACCTCCAGCACCACGACCACGACCACCGCGCCCACTAGACATTTTACTTGAACGAAGAAATCAGAAGGAAGGAAGGAAGAGAGTAACTTCCGATCGGGTGATTCACAGTCATATATATATATCAACGCAGAGAGAGAGAGAGAGCGAACAGAATGAGAGAAAAGTAGAGGGAAAATGGAAAACAAAACAGGTGATCTTTTTCTTTTTTCTTTTTCTTTTTTTGTTAAAATTTTGAAACCGATTTTAATTAATTACTCAATATAATTAAATGTAATTAATATTTTATTTAGGGCCAATTTGATTTAAATTTTTATTTACGTTTGGTATTGGATAAAAATACTTTGAGAATTTCATATAAATAAATGTTTTTTTTTATTACATTACTTTATTTTAAATAATTAATTAATTAATCTTTATTATTTTACTTTTATTCAATTATTCAAATTAAATTTTAATATATGTTCGACATTTTGCATTTATTTAACAATCCATCTTAATAATTATTCTCATTCTCATAAGTATATAAACTTCTACTATAATAATTAATTGTACATATTATAATTTTTTTAATTAAATATAATTAATATAATGTATTATTTTTACAAATTTAAATTTAAATATTTTGTACTAATCAAATTTTTAAAAAAATTTCTACAACCGAAGGCTCTGAGGAAGTTGGAATAGGAGAGCACTCATCTTGGGGTGGGCTTACTACTAAGATGCTTCCAGCAATTATTCGCTCCGCACTTTGCTACCTAGCATTAACCATGAGCACAATAACTAGTACACCAGAGGTGCGTCTTTCTCGATCCTCTCAATGTTCTTGTCGTGACTTCTCTTGAATTCTCAAAACTTCGGTCCCGCTCACGTGGCATATTCTTAATCTCGATAATAATCTTAAAAGGCAAAATATAGTTAGATTGTAACTATATTTTTGGGTTAGAAGATTGAAATTAATGTAATTATAAAAAATTAAAAGTAACAAAAATTAAAGAAGAAAATTGATTAGATAGATAACTAAAAAGATTAATTTAACGTTAATTTAGGAAGAAAGGAATCGTGCTACATTCAGACGGTTTTTACGACTCTTTTTTTCCCTACAGCGCCGGTTAAAACCGACACGTGGAGGTTAATAGTTACGGAATCCGGTAACTGCAAGATCGTGCCCTTGAACTTTTAAAAACTCGTAGTCTATTGGGCGTGGCTTGCGAGGGAAGCTTTTCGTTTTCCTTTTTTTTTTCTTTTTTTTTCCCCAAATTAATTCCACCTCATCATTAAAAAAAAATTATATTTTTAAGTTTTATTTTTTTATATACAAAAAAAATCAATTTTGACTAATTTTCATCCCTAAATTTTCTAAATTTTACAGTGTTCTCTTAATTTAAATGAAAAAAAAAAAAATAAGAATTTTATAATTATTTTTTTAGTTTCATTAATTTCTAATTTAAGTAATATTTTTTATAATCTATATTAGGTTGGTCGTTGGTCCATCAATTATTTCTGTTTTAAATTTTTAGTCCAAACAACTTTTATTAAATAATGAATCCAATCCAAAATTTAATTAAATTTTTTAACATAATTTCAATACATTTTTTTTTTTTGAAGTTTAGTTAAAAAAAAATAAATTATTATTATTTTAAGAATTTTTGGAAAATAAATAATAAAAAAATAATTATAAAATTAAATTTTAGAAAAATGTATGTATATTAAAATTTTTGTTTTATTGCTTATATTCCGATATAACTACCATTTCAATTTTTGTTTCAAAACTCTATTTTGAAATCTCTCTGCCTCGTTTTCTAAAACATTCTTTTTGAATTGGGGTAAAAGACTCGAGCATAAGTCGTTTGGTCATAGATAAGAACGAATAGGCTTAACTCACTTGTTGTTAGGAAGTGATTGTCCCACAATCGCACATCTGCTGTCACAATGAGTTATCGTATTTTTTTTAGTATATCCATATTTTAATAATATATTAAAAAATTCATATATTTGGTGACGTGTAAAAATGGTAAGTTTAGTTATAATTTTTAAATATTGACGTTAATTTATTAAAAAAAAAAGCACATAATTATTTAAAAATATATATATATATATCTATAGGCTTGAAACTACGAGGAAAGCCAGTGGGTGCAGGCGGCACTTATTCCATGGGAGATTGAAAACGACATCGTTAGGAACGGATCTGTGTGGACCCCACTCTAGTTGGAGAGTTAGTTTCAATAATAATTTATTTATTCGAGAAAACGAGGGAATAAATTGTGGTCCTGCATTCCGTACAAGTGAGTATGTTTCTCTTGTTAGGAAATTAATTTTTTTAATTAAATTAAATTAAATTAAATTAAATTAAATTAAATTGTAGTATGCCTATTGTTTCAAAATAAAAAACCTTAGACTCAAGCATTTGAATTGCTGTCACGATTCTTTACAATGGTATGAAATTATCTATTTTTAAACATAAAGATCTCATACTAATGTAGATACTATTTTTTTTTTTGCTTATAAACTCATAATCATTCCCTAAATTAGCCAATGTGGGACAATCCTCAACATGCATACCAACATTCACTTTACTAGCCTAGCTCGATCGACATGCACGTACTCAAATCAACCTACTCTTTTGGTGTGTGCACCAACCATCCAACCGTAGCCCTAATCAGGGGCTGCATGTGACTCATTCTAGACGACTCCCAGTGTTCAGCTCTCGTCTCTACTCGATGAATTTCTAGATTTTAAACGAGTCAATTCAAAACGCTAACCCATTCTACCATTTTGGTTGTTTTGGTTTTTCCAATTGAACTGTACAGCGATTCAAATAGACGTGATCATGCTACGATAATAAATAAGTTTAATCGAAAAATATTAAGACTTGAAAGGGAAGAAAAAAGAAGATATAAGAATACTTTTTGACCAAGTTATGAAGGATTTGAGTGGAAAGTAAGAAACATGGTGAACAAAGAATATGATAAAAGACATGAAAGGATTGGGCAAAGAAAAAGGATTATTGGAGAAAGATTCTCAACCCTATTTGCTTCCACACTTCCATAGTCTAAATCAATATTAATTCCCTTTGTCCTTTTACTTTACCATCAACTCGGATTCCCCTAAGTGGTTGATATTGGGTCGGTTCGTGGGTTGACATTTCTTTTGTTGGGTCAACCAGACTAACTAAAAAATCTTACTTTTAAATTTATTATGAAAATTAAGAATATTTGACTTTTGTATCGATGTCATGTCAGTGATGTGGTGTGACTTATAAATGTTTGATATTTGAACTTTATGAGATTTTAATTATTAATGTAACAGTAGATAAATAATTTTTATAGTTAATTGAAAAAATAATAACTCGACAACTCAACCCAACCAAACCCGAAAATAGAGGGTTGAGTTGGGCTGAGTTTTTTTAAAATTGTAAAATTTTGGTCGGGTTGCAGACATTTTCTTTTTTGTTGGGTAAAACGGACCAACTCAAAAATAGGGTTACAACCCAACTCTACCCTAACCTATTTTTAAATTTATTATGCAAATTAATAATATTTGACATTTGTAACAGATATTAGTGATACGTTTAGACTTATGAAGGTTTGATATTTGAATTTTATGTGATTTTAGTTATTAATGTAACATGTATCGTAGATAACTAGGGGGTTGATTTGTGAAATTGATTTAGGTTGCTCAAATTATCGACCCAAAAGGTTAGGTTGGTCTAAAAAAATTTCTCAAACCAACCCGAGAATTTAATTTCTTTAATTCAACCTATAAAATAAGTATTTAAATATTTGATAAATATATTAACTAGTGAAAATAGGGTAAATATGCTTGAATTTAAAATAAAGGAAAAGGGTATAAAAATGTACTACAAAAATGCCAAAAGCAATGGTAAAGGCATTTTTACGCCACAATTTATCAAAATTATATATTATTCCTTTCTTTCCAAATATTTCTCTAAAATAATTATTTAAATTTATGTAAATAAAAATTAAATTACAATTTTCAAACATTAATAAACACAAAAATTGTCTAATAAATCTAAAAAATATTTTATTTGTGTTGAATAAATCCATTTCAATTTTAACAAAAAAAAATCCTAATAAATGGTATTGAAAAAATGATTTAATTTCATTTTGAAATTCAACTAATTTTAAATTTAATTGAAAGATTAAAAAGATATTAAAGAATTATTAAAGTTGGTTAAAGATTAAATTCGAGAATAATTTTATCTGTGAAAGGAAGAAAAGAATAAAAATAAAAATAAATAAATTAGAAATAAAAGAGCAATAAAAATATATTTATTTTATTTTATTATTTTTTAATTGTTTATTATTTGTAACAAAAGTAATGATTTAAAATATATATTCATTAAATTAAATATTTAAAAATAAATAAAAATATAAAATAGTATTATGAATTGACTCGTTGGAGACTTTGAAAGGGATGGTGGGGCCCGTAGAAGAGAGCCACTGACACGGACTTTTAACTCCTTCTTTTAAGCCACCAGACGCCACGTCATCCGGATGACGAAAGAGTAAGTAAATGACACGTTGGCCCCACCTTAGCCCACGTCAGCATCTCCTGATTGGCCAATCCGCACGCGTTTGGTTTCCTGTTTCTTTCTTCGTCGCCAAGAATTTTGTACCTCACGCTCCCCCTATTGACTTCGGTATTAAGTCTTTTATTTTTAGTATTTTAAATTAATTATATTATTAAATAAACTTTTTGACACGGAATAAAAGAAAGATATATGAATGAATCGATACCGACTAAAAAGACATAAGAGAATTAAAAATACTAGCTGACTCAATCATAAGAACTTCAAATTTAAGCAATTCTATGACGGGAGACGTTGTGAAAATTTTATTAAAAAACATATAAGTGAGTACAAAGGGATCTATGTTGGTTCGTGGGATAGGAGGATGTCTGGGTCATTAGGTGTCAGGTCGAGAATCCAAATTCTAATCTAAAAGAGTACAAGATCTTCATAAACTCATTAATTAGAATAATTTTGCTAAAATTCGTCGAGTTTAACAAAAGGTTTAGCTCTAAGGGCCATTTCGGTATGGGTCCATTTGGGTTTAGGTAGATAACTTTACTCAATCATATCCCCTACCCAAGTTTATATATGCTAAGCCGTTGTTATCTCTCGCTTATATAATGTTTCTTTCAAAAATCTCTCTCTACCTTCGTTTTCTAAAACCTTCTTTTAAAATCGAGGCTAGAAGCTCGATCATACGTCGCTTGGCCGTAGGCGACGTAAGAACAAATTGGCCTAGCTCATTTGTCATTGGAAAGTGAGTGTCGCACAATCGCTAGTCTGTTGCCTTCAAAAGTGCGATTGTATTAAAATTTGGGGACTAATTCCTAAATTTTGTTCCTTATAAATTGATTTGACTTTTGGCCTCTAACCATTGACGAACCTTCTTATTTTTATTAAACTTCATCTTCCATACCTAAAATAATCCGGACCTTTGTTACTAACAAATAAATCTTTAAATCAAATATCGTGATAACTAACTAAGTTATGGGTGTGATTATGAGCTTATAAGTAGGCTACTTATGGAGTATTTTATAGTCATCGGTTATTACTTTCTTTTTTTCAAGTTATAGTTGATATGCTGGTTGAGGAGAGGGCGTTCGGGAGTTGTGTGCCCATAAAGAAGGGTCATCGGTTATTACATTTTGAAATGTAAATGTATTTGTTTATATCTATTTCAATGTTACATCGTAGTTCGGGGCTATGTTAGGGCGAAGTCATGAGAAAATAATTCACTCTATTTATTATGCAAGTTAAACGCTCACTAACGTACCGTTGAATTACACTACCACTCATAACGAGTCACATGGACAACAGAATTATTTTGACATTCTTACCTTTTTGCTTTTAAACTTTTAAAAAGGATTTTAATCCAACAACTTCATTAAAGTTTGATCAATTCTGATTGGCCTAGAACTTTAGAAAGTATTCAATTCTGATTGGTGTTTATAGTTTAAAGCCAAAATAAGGGAATAGATAAATGGCAAAGAAAAAGAAAAAAAAACATCTAACATATGGCAAACCTATAGCTCGAGGTTGCACAAATGGTGACATCTCAACTAGAACGCTACAAGAGATTCTATAAACTCTAAGGTGTTGATATTCGAGTAATAACTGAGACATCGAGGTGATAATCGCTTTCATCTTTGACAGCACACTTGTGGAAACAACTATACAAGCCAGCGAGAAATAAGAGAATATTAATAAATTATGATTCTCGAAATAACAATATATTCCCCTTTTATATTATTTTTCCCTAAAACAAGAGATTGTCACAGGTCAATTTACTTTTTTTACGTCTCACTAGCATGTTTCAACAGGTTCTTGGACGTATTCCACTACCCGTTCTTAATGGTCCCAATTTCCATCAATTGGATTTATGGGATGACTCGAACTTGAACTATAGATATGTCATTGACATTCTTTGATTCAAAACACTTCCTTATTTCCTATAAAATTCATCCAAAATCATTTATTCCATCAATTTTAACGCAAGCATAGCTCACCCTAAACTTGGCAAAATTACACAACAATATGACTCATACTGGTAGTGGAACAATAGATTTTGCATATGATTTTACCTTATAACACAACTTAAGTTGCTAGAGATTTATATGTTTGAACATCTTAAACCAAATTATAATTATATAGTTTTTGACATTTTAAATAGAAAGTGATTTGTTACTACTTCTTATAGGCTTTCAATATTTAACAACTACATACTGAAGGTGACCATCATTGGATCTTGTTCTTCCCTTATCCATCAAAAGAGACATGGCAGACGTTTTTTCACATTACATTAATTGTTTTTCATTAAGCTTTTTCTTAAAATGAAAGAGTTTGTGTAGAGCTATATAATCCAAATTTCTTCGCCCAATTGCAAGAGAGTTGTCTCTCCCCTCGCCCCTAAGCTGTAATTCATCATTAAATGTCGATATACTGTAAAGAGTACCGATATATTGTCAATATATCTATGAATATCAACGATATCTTCATTCCTAGTAAAGCCCCTAATAGTAAATGAACACAAAAAGGAGTAAAAAAACTCTCAATTGATTAACAAATTAGATCCTTCATGAATTACAATACACCAGGACAGTGTACATTCTCTAGCAAGGAGAACAAAGCATTCTTTATAAAGATCGATTACGGAGGAGAACGAAGCACTCTTTATAAAAGTCGGTTAGGAAGGAGATCAAAGCACTCTTTATAAAGATCGGTTAGGAAGGAGATCAAAGCACTCTTTGTAAGGGTCCGTTAGAGAGGAAAACAAAGCACTCTTTGCAAGGGTTGATTAGGGAGGAGAACCTAGCACTCTTTATAAGGGTCGGTTAGGGAGGAAAACGAAGCACCCTTTATTAGGGTCGGTAAGGGAGGAAAACGAAACACTCTTTGTAAGGGTCGGTAAGGGAGGAGAACGAAGCACTCTTTGTAAGCGTCGGTTAGGGAAGAGAACGAAACACTCTTTGTAAGCATCGGTTAGGGAAGAGAACGAAGCACTCTTTATAAGCATCGGTTAGGGAAGAGAACGAAGCACTCTTTGTAAGCGTCGGTTAGAGAAGAGAACGAAGCACTCTTTGTAAGGGTTAGTTAGAGAGGAGAACGAAGCACTCTTTATAAGAGTCGGTTAGGGAGGAAAACAAAGCATTCTTTATAAGGGTCAATTTCGAAGGAGAACGAAGTATTCCTTATAAGAGTGTGAAAACTTCTTCCTAACAATCAAGTTTTAAAAACATTGAGGGGAAGCCCAAGAATACACACAAACGCAACAAAGTTTTGTGCACACGACCCAATTTACATGAACAAAATGTTTATGGTTCGGGTGCAATGTGAGAGTTCATCCATAAACAACATAACCTAATTTCTTCGCATCATAATTAGAATATAGAGATTACAGTGAAGGCAGTACGCACCATAGGATCATCATAGGATCATGAAGTAAGGATTGGAATCTTTATATAAGATAAGAAATAACGTCGCTACAATGCTACAAAGATGCTCAGAATGCTTGAATTAAACTTTCTTGTTAGGGTGGTTAGGTTTAGTTTGGGATCTAGGCCTTGAGGAAATCTCTCTTTTCTGAATTGTCTACTGAAGAAAATATGCCAAAGAATGAGGAAGAATAACACCAAGACCATATTCTAGATGTGAGAATGCAAGTGAAGCAAAATCAGCATGAACAATGATGATAGACTGAATATTCTAGCAGAAGAAACTTCAAAATACTGATGCAACTACAAGAACGAAACTAATTCCAAAATCATTTAAATTAACAAGTCATTGATCCAAGTCAAAATTTTCATCCAGCATATATAAAATGGAAAAGAGTTCATGCGTTAAAACCAGACATTCTAGCTCTTGGAAGCTAGTTTTTCCTTTGCCTTCTGGATCTTCAATACCTTTTTCACAATCTTTTGCTCTTCAACCAAAAAAGCTCTTATAATCCTACAACATCAAGAGAAGATCTTTAGAAATGCTCAGGCAACCATCAATACTGAGACGAAAACGCAATGCAGTAATGAACATCAAAGAGTAAAGAAACACACCTCTCTCTAACAGCACCGCCAGACAGTACACCACCATAGGCACGGTTTACAGTCCTACGGTTCCTAGCCAGCCTAGACCTCTTGTATTCAGCAGGTCTCAAGTGAGGAATCTGTTAAAAGGAAATCAGTATAAACATCAGATATAAACAATCAATTAGATTGAAATATTGTGTGAACCAGTTCTAAAATTCACCATAATTTGAACAAAACGAACACCGTGATTGTTAAAAATAAGGAAATACAAAACAACAATGGCTGACTGTAAGCCAACAAATTAGCGACTAGTTACATATGAAGAAATCAGGTAGAATATCCGCAAAAGCTAGACTGACTAAGATGTACATAAAATTCCACAAGCAAAAACTTACAAAAATTACTCCACAAAATACACAATACTCAAAAACGAAACCAAAAAAGTTGCCATATTTCAAATCTACATCTCTGAAGCTAACTTATTCAATGAAAACAATAGGCAAAACAAAATAACTACGTAGCGCACCCCTTGAATTCTCTTTCCAGTTACAGGACATTTAGGGCCACTGGCTCTCTTCTTCGTGGTCTGATACACAAGCTTTCCACCTAAGAATCAAACCACACATCATCGATTAAGCAACTGAAACCAGATCTTGCAAATAAATGCAGAAGCATACGAGAAATTCATCAAAACAACTAACGATGAGAGATTTAATTCATAGAATGCTTCATGATACGGAAGAAGAACAATGTCTATTTACCGGGGGTCTTGACGACGCGGTGCTGGTTGGATTTGGTGGCATAGCTGTGCCGCTTACGGTAAGTGAGCCGCTGGACCATCTTCTCCGCTCGTCGGAACCCTCTAAAGCTGTTGCCGAAGAATGGTAAGAGGGAACAATAGATCCAACGCGGAACTGAAGAATATCGGTATATTAGGGTTTTTCAGTCTCCAATGCCCTAGATCTGACGGCTGATATGCGTTTGAATCAACGCTCGCGATCATAAGTTCACAAAAGGGAAAATGATTTTAAAATTAGGTAAATTACAGACTTAAAATCAGGCATAAAATTTAAATGTGCCTTTAATAAATAAATTTATTTTTTAATTTTTTATGGACTCACCGAGCGAGCTTGTATGCGTAGCCCTGGACTTGGCCTTCGACTAGGACACGCTCTTGCTGCTGGAACCACAAAGGGAAATGAGCCCACATAATATCATGATGTATATAATATTGTAATGTACGCATTCGTAATTATCATAACGAAGAAATATCTCGATACACGTACCATACAAAAAGCATGAGGTCTCGTAGTATCAAATCATGACATATACTTATTATGCAAGTCATACCTTCATTCTTTTCATGACAGCATTCCCATGAGACATGTATACGTACAAGACTTGTCAATGTCTCATAGATAGAGAGTGAACATGCTGACATAATACGTGGTGTGACACGTGAAGGTTCATACATAATATAACATTGATATCACAATATAGTTTTATAGCATAGCATAATCATATCGTAGTATAACTTATATCATAGCATAAGTCATCACATAACATAATCCACGTGATACAATTATAAAACATAACATGTGCAGAGGCCACAGGGCATGTGTCATTCATAAATATATAAATCATTCAACCAAGTCCATGGGTGCCCAACATTAAAACAACTTATTTGGTTGGCTAAAATCGGAATCACTAATTTATTCTTGGCGCTAGTCCGTATCTACTCTTCATAATACAATTATACTTATGTGGGCTCACGAGATCGAGTAGAACACATTAATGAGCTTAATTTTCCTCATGGCATTAATTAAGTATCTAACTTAGCTTAATTTTAATTTGACTAACTAATAGTCAAATTAAAAATGGCCTCTGAGATTGAATGCCATAACTATGATTTGTATTTTACTTCTTATTGGTGCTGTTGGAAAATTCGCACAGATAGGATCGCATACTTGGTCACCCGATGCTATGGAGGGGCCCACTCCAGTATCCGCTTTGATTCATGCAGCTACTATGGTAACAGCTGGCGTTTTCATGATAGCAAGGTGCTCCCCTTTATTTGAAGAATAAGCTAATTGAATTGAGTGTCATTGACGTACATTTTCAACCATGTGACGTCATAATCTTAACACACTCATGACAAGTCTTAAGGGAAACCTAAGCCTAATACACAATTTTCGTCCGACTTTGTAGCTTTATCAGACTTTAAGCAAGATTTTCCTTAATCGAATAGAACACATTAAATATTAATTTGAACACTACTTTTTCATTTAATTAAATTGAACATTCTAGTGTTATTACCGGTTAGCAAGGGGACCTTTGGACATTCATAATGATACAAAATTAATTAGCTAAACTCTTCAATTAACCAATTTTCATTCATTAGAACCCGACAAAAATGGGTATAAGAGCCTATTGGTTATTCTCAAATAGCTTAGGAACATAGCTATGTGGCATTTAGTTAGAGGATAGGGTGGATTAGAGCTTATGAGTAGGTTACTTATTGATTTTTTTATACTCATTCATGCTACCGTTCCTTTGTCAAGTTGTATGCGACTAGTAGATTCAAGTCGTATTTTAATTTCTCTATATTTGTCATGTGTATGGTGTTTATTCAAATACGATGAAAAGTCTGATATTCCAATGAATTTCATTCAAGACTCCGTAGTTAATTATTTAATTTTTAATAATAATTTTATTTATTATTTATTATATAAAAATTATTGTTATAATCTTGAGAAGTACCTCGTTAGTAATGTTCAAATAAAAAACGATGTCTTATCCCTGTTAAGAGTATTAATACGACTCTCTTTGTAATTATTGCAAATAATTTGATTTAATCGTTCATGTAGAGACATATGAGTGGAGACCAATAAACTACAAAATATTCAATCTCTCTATAAATTCGGTAATTGAAAAGATTATTATTTCCCAACATGATCATATGCGAACTTATTAAATTTAAAGTTCTCGAAATTCGGGTTAAACAAAACTCATCACTCCAAACATATTACTCTAAGCACAAACTTATTATAACTCCAAAAGACTAAACAACCGACTTCATAGCTCAACTTACTCCAAAGACTAAACAACCGACTTCATAACTCAACTTAGCACCCGAAACGTCGTAGAACATACAAACTATATAGAAAATTAGCCATAAAAAACTTTCAAGGATTGTCTAGTCAATGATATAAATAGCAGAAATTGAGCAAATAAACAAAGTGAATGAACATGATACCAAAGTTTCAATAGGTTCTCCATCCTATTGGTTCTTACATGAGCTTCATCTGCAGAATCCATAGTAAATGTTTGAGTAAGCTTAATGAAGAAAAATCTTAAGGTTTTCAATGTCTAGACATTAGGACATGCGCTGCTGTTCATTCTTCATACAATTCTGATAGCTTTCAAGAGGAAAGATGGCATTTCTCCACACCAGCTTTGTTCAATATTGAACCTCAAAGCCTATTTACTAGGAAGCATAGATACAAATTTCTGAACAAAAGCAGTATGAAAATGATTGAATACTAGATAGAGAGTGCAGAGTGACACAATCGCACTTTTGAAAGCAGCAGACTAGCGATTGTGCGGCACTCATTTTCCAACGACAAGTGAGCTAAGCCAATTTGTTCTTGCATCGCCTACGGCCAAGCGACGTATGATCGAGCCTCTAGCCTCGATTTTAAAAGAAGGTTTTAGAAAATGAGGGCAGAGAGAGATTTTAGAAAGAGGCGTTATATAAGCAAGCAAGAGAGAGATAACAACGGCTTACAATATATAACCTTGGGTAGGGAGAAGTTAACAACTAGTCATATCCCCCTATAGTACATTTTGAGGCATTTCCTGTCTGGCAGGCCTAGACATGATATTTTTGAGGCGTCATACGCCCTAGAACTACAAAAGTAAAAACACTAGAATGAAAAGACATGACAAGGGTTTGGCTTGTCATGGGCATGCGGCCATGGGCAATACGCCCTGGACGAGCATGACCGTGACATCCTCCCCCACCTAATTGGTTGACGTCCCTGTCAACCGACTACTTTCAAACCTTGCAATGTGGGTGGCGGCGGAGTTCAGATCTTCGGCGCATTCCCAGCTGGTTTCCTCTGTAGGGAGATTCTTCCATTTGACAAGGAATTCACGAATCGTCCGTACAGGTCTTCCTATCTTTCTAACCCTGTCGACTAGGATCTCCTCTACTTCTTTGGTTTCTTTTTGTTTCAGATCGATGTTTGGTCTCGTGATTTTCGTTGGTCGTCGTCTGGGTCAGGGTGGTAGGGCTTCAAGTTGCTCACATGAATTACTGGGTGGATTTTCATCCATGCGGGTAGTACAACTCGGTAGGAGGTAGCCCCGATCTTTTTAAGAACTTCAACCGGGCCTTCATATTTTCGAACTAGTCTCTGGTCCTTTCGGCTGCAAAATCTGATTTGTTATGGTTTCAGTTTGATGAGAACTTGATCTCCTGTTCGAAATTGAAGGGGGTGACGCTTCTTGTCCGCCCACTTTTTCATATGCTTGGAAGCCTTCTCTAAATATGCCCGGGCTATATCTGTTGTCTGCTTCCATTCTATTGTGAAGTTTTGAGCTTGAGAGTTTTTTCCTGCATAAGAATGATCAATAATATGGGGTAAGGTCGGTTGTCGTCCACTTACAATTTCAAAGGGACTCTTTCCCATAGACGAGCTTGTTTGACAATTGAAGCAAAATTGGACGACATCTAATAGTTGTATCCAGTTCTTTTGGCGAGCGTCGACGAAGTGAGGTAAGTATTCTTCGAGCAAGCAATTGAAACGTTCTGTCTATCCATCGGTTTGAGGGTGATAACTCGAGAAGATGTTTAAGGTTGTTCCCAAGAAGGCGAATAACTCAGTCCAAAATGTCTCAATGAATCTGTCATCCCTATCATTGATGATGCTCGACAGAATGCCCCATAACTTTACAACGTGTTTGAAAAATAGTTGGGCTGTGAGTTCAGCCGAGCATAATTTGAGAGTGGGGACGAACGTTGCATATTTTGAGAATCGATCTACGATAACCAAGATGGCGTCATATTCTCCGACTTTTGGGAGGTGTGTTATGAAGTCCAAAGACACTTTCCCAGGGTCTTGTTGGCACAGACAGAGGTTCCAAGAGTCCTGAGACTTTGGCTTTCTCGACTTTGTCCTATTGACAGATGAGGCACGCCTTGGTGTATTGCATAATGTCGTCTCGCATGTTTGGCCAGAAGTACCCCTTTTTAATTAGGGCGTATGTTCTTTGCCACCCAGGGTGTCCGGCCCATAAGGTATCATGACATTCCTAAATGAGCTTCTTCCTCAATTCTCCCGTTCTTGGGACATACAATCTGTTTCCTTTTGTCATTAGGAGGTCTCCCTCAACCCAAAACTGTCGTGTTTTCCCAGCTTTAGCTAGTTCGACGACGGCTTTGGCCGATGGGTCATTATGTAAATGTTCTTTGATGATGTCACGCATCGATCCATCGATCTTACTTGAGTGAATATGGGCTAACATGCACAGGGCCGCATGTTCGCCCATCCGACTCAGTGCGTCGACTGCTTGATTACTCTTTCCTGCTTTGTGCTCGAACTTGAAGTCGAATTCAGCCAACGACTCCTACCACTAGGCTTGTTTTGCCGTCAATTTTGGTTGATCGAAAAAGTGGCAAATGGCGTTGTTATCCGTCTTCACTACGAACTGCGATCCCAAGAGATACTGTCTCCAAACTCGTAGGCAATGGACTACAACAAGCATTTCTTTCTCGGAGACAGTGCATCTCCATTCGGCATTGTTGAGCTTTCGACTTTCGTAAGCGATGGGGTGGCCTTCCTGAATAAAGACCCCACCTAGAGCAAAGTCGGAAGCATCTGTTTCTATTTCAAATGGCTTTGTAACATCTACCAACTCGAGAACAGGACCCCTCGTCATGGTTGTTTTCAGATCTTCAAAGGTCATTTGACAATTATTTGACCACGACCAAGGGTGGTCTTTCTTCAACAGCTCTGTCAATGGGGCGGCTCGTCGTGAAAACCCTTCGACGAACCGTTTATAGTAGTTGGCTAATCCTAAGAAGGACCGCACATCGGATACAGAAGTAGGAACTTTCCATTCTTGGATAGCTTTTATCTTATCGCTATCCATACTAATCTGTCCACATTTGACGACATGTCCAAGGAAGTTGATGCATGTTTGTGCGAAGGCACATTTTTCTTTCTTGACATACAGTTGGTTCTGCCGCAGCTTGTCAAACACCAGCTTCAAGTGCACTTTGTGTTCCTCTAGGGTTGTGCTATAAACAACTATGTCGTCGAGGTATACTATAACGAGCTGATCCAAGTATTCGAAGAAAACTTGGTTCATCGACGTGCAGAAAGTAGCTGGGGCGTTTGTCAAGCCAAAGGGTATTACTAGGAATTCAAAGGCCTCATATCTTGTTACACACGTCGTTTTGGGCTCGTCCGCCTCGACAATACGTACTTGGTAATACCCTAATCGTAAGTCCAATTTCGTGAAGTATTTGGCCCCGTGAAGTTGGTCGAACAAGTCGGATATTATCGGTAGTGAATATTTGTTGTGTACCGTCACCTTGTTTAAGGCTCTATAGTCTATGCACAGACGCAACGTCCCATCCTTCTTCTTCTGGAACAGTACGGGGGCTCCGTAAGGTGCCTTCGCCGGGCGGATGAATCCCGCCGTCAACAACTCATCCAGTTGTTTCCTCAATTCGACTAGCTCGGGCGGAGCCATCCGGTATGCGTTCTTCGCTTGCGGCTTAACCCGAGGAAGAGTTCGATTTCGTGATCAATGCCTCGACGAGGTGGTAATGTTTGGGGTAAGCTCTCTGGCATTATGTCGACATAGCTGTTTAGTACCTCCTTGATTTCCTTTGGGACAGTTTCTTCAGTGGTCGCTTCTTCCATCAATGGTATGGCCATAAATGTAGGTTCCTCTCGTGCGAGTCCTTTAACTTCATCCTAAGTACCACGTCAAAGTCGTCCATGCAAACTACGACAAGGTCTAGCTCTCCTGTCCAATTCCCTATTTTGAAGGAGACTCTTTTGGAAACTCCCACAGTAGGGGAGGCCTCAGAGTTGACAGCTTTCATTTTCCAGGTCCTTTCCTCTAGTGAGTCCCAGTCTTCGGGCTTCTTGATCGGCGATGAAGTTGTGGGTCGCTCCAGAATCTATCAGAGTGCTCTTGCTCGGTCGAGAATTTATTGTCGCATCTACGAACATGAGCCCTTTCTCTATTGTCTCCTTCGGTTCGACCTTCCGTTGAAGGGTTGACAAGAATTTGAGCGCGCCCATTCGGGGGTTGTCTTGATCTTCTTTCTTGTCTAGATAAGTCTCGACCTTTGTGTCATTGCTCTCTTGAATGAACACTTGGAGCGTAGTGAGAGAGGCCCGATGAGGACAGTAGGATACTTTGTGGGGACCTTTACACAGTATGCATTGTAGAGGCGTCGTCGGTTGGTTCCTTTGATGGTAAGGTCCTCGAGATGTCCCCGCTTGGTTGTTATGAGGAGGTCTATCTGTCCATCCGCTTGGTCTGTCGTTACCTCCGTTCGGTCTGTTGGGGCTTCCATTTCAATGACCTGGTGGCTTGTATGTTTTGCCCCCAATGTTTGAGGCCGGTGTCGTTCTTCTTTTGGATCCCGCTTCGTTCCCATAGTCTAGGAGTCTCTTGGCGCAGGCCATTGCAGCAGCTAGGGTTTGGACCTTGTTCTCATGTAACTTTGTTTTGGCCCACGGTTGTAACCCATTTATAAAGAAGAACACCTTGTCCTTCTCAGAAGTGCCCCTGATATCTAGCATCAGGGTTGAGAACTGTCTGACATAGTCCCGTATGCCTCCAGTATGTTTCAGGGCTACTAGTTTCTCCATTGCCATATGTCCTGCGTTTTCGGGGAGGAATTGATCCCTCAACTCTTTCTTGAGGTCTTCCCACGAGTCGATGGTGCACAATCCATCCTCGATGTCTTGCACCTTTGTACGCCACAAAAGTTTGACGTCATCTATGAGATACATCGAGGCTACGGTCACCTTCTTGTCGTCGGTACAAGCCGTTGTGGCTTTGAAGTACTGTTCAACATCAAAGATGAAGTTTTCCAACTCCTTGGCGTCCCGATTCCCTTTAAAGGCTCTAGGATCAGGGAATCTCAGTTTGTTGGATCTTGCATTAGTTTGCCCAACCGTGACGTTCTCCACGACTTTCATGGTCACTTCAATTCGAGTGCTCATGGTGGCCATCCTTTCTTGGATGTCGTCGATTGTTGTTCTAAATTCATGAGCTAATCCATTGAACAAGCTCATCATTGTATTTTGTAGCATGTCGAACTCTTCGCCACGTCCCTCTTTGTGCGCGACAGAGCTATCCGGACTACTAGACGGTTTTGGGCTACTCGTTGGAGCAACTCTTTCTTCGAGCGAGGTCACTCGAAACATCAGTTCTGCGATTGGCAACCCATCCAGGCGGTTGCCCATTGCATCGATTTCTACGACTTTCCCACTCAATTCGGTCACCCGTGCTTCCAGGAAGCAGAGGGTGTCAGGGACTTCTTTGAGGAACAACATTTCCTCCTCTATTAGCGTAAGCCGATCGACTTGTGCTTTGGATGTCGACTTTGTCGCCGACATGTTTTCGGTCTATACTATGTCACGGAGCTAACAAAGCTCAGATACCACTTGACATAATCGCACTTTTGAAGGCAGCGGACTAGTGATTGTGTGGTACTCACTTTCCAACGACAAGTGAGCTAAGCCAATTTGTTCTTGCGTCGCCTACAGCCAAGCAACGTATGATCCAGCCTCTAGCCTTGGTTTTAAAAGAAGGTTTTAGAAAACGAGGGCAGAGAGAGATTTTAGAAAGAGACATTATATAGGCAAGCAAGAGAGAGATAACAACGGCTTACAATATATAACCTTGGGTAGGGAGAAGTTGACAACTAGTCATATCCCCCTATATATAAGCAAGCAAGAGAGAGATAACAACGGCTTACAATATATAACCTTGGGTAGGGAGAAGTTGACAACTAGTCATATCCCCCTATAGTACATTCTGAGGCATTTCATGTCTGACAGGCCTAGACATGATATTTTTGAGGCGTCATACGCCCTAGAACTACAAAAGTAAAAGCACTAGAATGAAAAGACATGACAAATAGAATGAAAAAACATGACAAGGGTTTGGCTTGTCATGGGCATGCGGCCATAGGCAACACGCCCTAGACGAGCATGACCGTGACACAAGTAGTAAAATCAAATGAAAAACAGGTTAGGAATCACGGATCTCCACTATGGTATGATATTTGTCCACTTTGAGTGTAAGCTCTCATGTCTTTACTTTGGGCTTCCCCAAAAGACCTCATCCCAGTAGAGATGTATTCCTTACTTATAAACCCATGATCATTCTCTAAATTAGCCAATGTGGGACTTCTTCCCAACAATCCTCCCCTTGAACAAAGTATACCATAGAGTTTCCCCTGAGGACTATAGAGCCCTCGAACAGTTTCCTCTTAGTTAAGGCTCGACTCCTCCTTTATCCTTTGGAGCCCTCGAACAAAGTACACCCTTTGTTCGACACTTAAAGTCACTTTTCAACACCTTCGAGGCTCACATTTCTTTGTTCGACATTTAAGAATTCTACTGGCATAGCTAAGTTTAGGGTATGACTTTGATACCATGTTAGGAATCACGAATCTCCACAATAGTATGATATTGTTATGGATTTGCATTGGGCTTCCCCAAAAGACTTATAGAAATGTATTTCTTACTTATAAAACCATGATCATTCCCTAAATTAGCCAATGTGGGCTCCCCCCACAATCCTCAACAAAACATAAAGGTAGACAAAACATAAAGGTAGGTAATAAGAAAGCAAGAAATTGCAGATCAGAGAGAAGTACATAAAGTGAAATTACCTTAACTTAGTCTGCCATGTTGGTCGGAAAAAATATGAAAGCGGAGAAATTTCGAACCTCAGTCGGTCATTGACGTGAATCCCGAGTTCTTCACTTTCAGATTTAAAATCTGACAAAATTGAAACAGCTTGACATGTATATTCTAAAAATGGGTCTTTCTAATTTAGAAAATCTGAGTTTGGTTTTCAAACATGTACTCAACGAATCCATTTTATCCAATATGTTTTAAAACACAAAGTTGAATCCAAGGAACATAACCTACAGGTCTTTCCATCCCTGCCTCCTACAGGGATATCAAGTAATCTAAAGCTACCGTTCACAAATTGCTATAACAAGACAAGACTAACAATTTGTATGTACACAAATGGCTAACATTTTCCTTCATAAATCCAGTGCATACGATTTACAATTACCAGTCACGTTGGGCGACTCCATCCTACGAGGAGTATCAGGGGCAGTTGCCAGTTTCTGCGGCAAAATCCAAACATTTCCTTTGCAAGTACGCTAGCACGAACCACCGTGTGGGGCAGTTGCCAGTTTCTGCAGCAAAATCCAAACATTTCCTTTGCAAGTATGCACGAACCACCGTGTGGGGCAGGGAGTGAGAGAAAGAAAGGCCGAATTAATTATCGTCAACTTTCTGCTTCTTCCAACGGTATGCAGCTTCGAGGATCTTGAGATTTGTAGTTTGAGTTTCTTCAGGGAACAAGTAATCTATGTATTCCTCGAAACTGCCAAAGAAAAAAATTTAACATGAGCAAACAAAAATATCTCAAAAGGAATTAACAAAAAGTCATCTCAAATGCATAGTAAATTTGCTATAGTAATACTACCGCACCGTGCACGGGCAGCAAATTTCTTTTAGATGGACGGATGAAAAAAGAATGAGATAAAGCAATTTTAATCTTTTTCGTTCTTTCAGCCGCTCAGTGTTGCAGGAGATAACAGAAATGGTAAAAACAGTTCTATACCCTCAAATTTAAACAGTATAAAGAATCTAATTTGACAACTAGTCAACTAGATAACAATTGACACATGACATAAATATTTAGTCACATACCCGGCCGGACCATCCTCACTAGCAATTTGACGCCTCTTCTTAAGCTTCTTTGGAAGCTTGGATTGCACTAAGCTGACATCGCCAAGTTCGCCAAAACTCGTCTCCATATTCAACCATTCCTCAAGGAGCATAGCTCTCTCCTCTTTCAACTCTGGCGCGGAATTTCTGTAGTAAGTAATAGCTTTTTCGAAGACCCCTGAAGCATGAAACTATGTTAGACTTCTATTAAGATTGAGGGATGACATACCAAAACTAGTGATCTTGAAAAAAATACGATAGAGAAGGGCTTCCTTACTTCTAGCCTGTTGAATACATTGTTGCTTCCGTGCATGAAGATATTCCTGCACTTTGTCTTCTGGTAATTCTGGAAGCTGGCTGTCATCCTCCATTGCTGATGCCTCATACTTGGCATAACTGATCCACACTTTCAAGTGTTTTGTTCTGTCTAGAAGTCTCTCATACAGCTCTCTCGTTCTTTCAAATTCATGCTCGGATATCTCAAAATCAATGTAGGCCTACATCAAACAATAAAAATAAGACTCATTTCAACCTCGTAACAATCAAGTCAATAAACAAGTATTTTTTGTTAGCAAGATGTAAAGTAGAGGGAAAACATGCAGATAAGAACAATTTGATGTCCTAAAAGTACATACACCAGACTCTCGAAGTTCAACGTGGCAAAAGCCTTCAGGGTAAGGAATAAATTATTATCATATCCTTGTAATATTTTTAATCTAACTTAATAGCTCTTCACACATCAGGACACTGTTTCACAGGCATATACTCATTACATTTCTAGGATTATAGTGTTTAATATGTTCAAGTCCATATACCATAAGGTAATTCATGCGCCCATCCTGAAAGTTGAATTTGTTACAATCCTTTTTTAAGTCTAGTTGGCAGGTAGCAAGTAAAATAGGGTCCCTCATCATAATACTAACGGAAGAGAATTGCAAATTTTCAATTGCCCCAAGTTACTACATGATCGATCTGCACAAATTGATTCTATTAGCACATAACCTTGTGAAGAGAGTAATATTTGTAGCTCCAACAAAACTAAGCTGAATAAACTATGCAAGAAAGATAAAGAGGCAAAACTGCTGAATGAAAAGGCAAAATAGATCCAAGAAGTCTGATATTCTAGACGAGTGAAAGCACTCGACAACATAAAGGAATAATTGCTGAAGTACCTTCCACAATAACTCTGGCATATCCAGTGCAGGCTGTGCAATTGCAAGCTCAAATATAGACCTGGCTCGCTCAGTTTCACACAGAGATCTCTCCAATTCTGCATACTTGCTCCATGCATAACAATTTTCAGGTGACCACACCAAATACTTCTCATATAGTTTACGGCATCTATCTATATTTCCCAGCTGCAGCTCTATCTCTATATACTTTTTGAATATCTGTTATAAAATAAAGTAATAAAATGAACCTTGCAACAAATGAGATAATATTTCAGAAAAATAAAAGAGAAAATAAATCTACACATTACCTTATCTTTAGGAGCCCTCCCAATTGCATTCCCTAGAATTTGTCGTGCACCATTAAGGTTCAACTGTCGTATTTCAAACTGGGCAGCCAATAGCCATATCTTTGCAAATGAAAACTTCGCATGAGGAATCAAATTTAGACACTCCCTGTCAAAATTAATACTGAATGAAATAACTTTTCTGTATATTGCACATTGAACTTTTTGAAGAGTAACACAATTTACGTTCAAATGCTTAGAACATTGCAAGGAATAACATAAAGCAAAAGGAAACTTTATCGTTTTGAAAATGATAAGATTCAGCATATCTTGGACGGGAATGTGAATTTTAGGTCATAGACAGCAAAAGGAAACTTTATCGTTTTAAAAATTTCCCCCTTGATACAAGTCATCGAGAATTTCCGTGAACATGGGTGGATTCAAACTGCTATTACAAGCAAAAGTTGAAAAATAACAGAGATTTTAAATCGACATTCCATATGCAGATATTACTAGTCAAAGACATTAAAAGACAAACGCAATCATACAGGCTTAGATGAAATGAATAAAATCTAAAATCAATTACAAGTTATAGCAATTTATTATAATCAAATAGTTATAGCAATATATTACAGTTTCAGATATCCCACGGTACCAGAAGAACAACTATAGATGATAACATCATCTTAGAGATTCTCTTTCCTTCATTCTCAACGAGTGTTCCACTTCGTAAATAAACATCATCTTAGAATTTTTCATAAATTGACGCCACAAAAATTTGACATACCTATACACATCACGGGTACGCTCGACATCTGCAGCATCCAGTTCTTCATATAGTGCATAATTGATCCTAAATTGGATAGAAACAAACAGTTAGCAAATATTTGTAAAATATGGGTGCTCAAAACCAAATTGGAGAAGATAAACATAGAATGCCTTTCATGACGTCCTTACCATAAATAAATATAACGCTGCCAGTACCGTTTCTCTTCAGCTGGAGGAACATTGGATATTGCTCTTTCATACACTTCCCTGATCCTCTCCTTGTTCCCTGCAGTCTCCTCCAATCTTATATAATCAAACCAAGAATCATAATTTAGGGGATTCTTCCTCACTTCCTCTTCATATTGAAATCTCCTCTTCCCCACTATAGCATCTTCTATTCCTTCCTTATCACCGTATTGCTTCTCAAATGCCACAAACTTCCTGTAGAGATCCTCAGCCCTACCTTTGGGGATATGATCTAGGGAAAATTTATATATACATCGTGCCCGTTCCGTTTCCTTACACCTCTCCTCAAATTCAGCAAAAGCAACAAACAGTTGCTCTGCCTCTTCATCATCAGCTAATTTCTCAACAGCTCTCTCATAAACATTTCTTGCTTTTCCAATTTCCCCATTTTTCATCTCGAATTTGGCAAATCGTATCCATGCCCCAACTTTGGGGTGGCACTGAACAAAGCGTTCAAATATGCCTCGGGCACGTTCAACCTCATTGTACCTCAACTCAAACTTGATGTATGAGAGCCAACCTTGCTGGTCCGGCATCCAGCCCATCCACCTCTCAAAAACCTGCCTTGCACCAGCAACATTACCCAACATTTCCTCCATATGAATGTACTTGTACCATAGTTGGTCCACTCTAGGCAAGAGGGTAACTGCTCTATCCCAGACATTCCTTGCATGATTGATAAATTTATTCTTCATCTCAACCTCTGCATACTTGAGCCAAAGGGTATGGTTTCGATAATCGACCTCAAGGGCACGCTCCCAAACAGAACGAGCCCTATTGAAGTCCTTCTGAGACTCTTCCCACTGAGCATATTTGATCCAAACACTAACGTTCCACCTGACACGGCGTATAAGGTCTTCAAACTCCTTCCGCTTGCGAAGACGATAATCAGCTAGTTCAGTCGGATCTGTAATTTTCTGCTTGGGTGGTCTAATTTCTGCCTCCTGCCGTTCCCGAGCCTCGCGAAGTATCTGCTCTGCAGTAATCTGAATTGGAGCAGGAGTCTTGTTCTTCACCCTAGTGGGTCGCGGCAACTTCACCTCTGCATCCTTTCGAGTGAGGTAGCCCAGGGTTGGATCCGCATCTTTGGATGAAGACATTATGTCTCCTACAGAGAAGGAGCCTTCTTCCCTGTAAAAAAAATTAAAGAAAAAAAAAGTTATAGCAACAACAACAGAAAAGTGGATCATCCAATTTTCAAATACAAAGAGAAAATCCAAGAAACAGAATCCAAATGTACGTTAAAATTTGTGGTCAATGATAGAGGGAGTGAAAATTTCCAAGCATACCATCTTGGCTATTCAACAAAACACAAAACTGTTACCACTGCAATTACCCCTAAAAGGCTCAATCATAAATTCTCAACGTCTTATTTTTTAAAATATGGATACGAACAGGATTCGTTTCTATCCTATTTTGGTTCCAACTTTCATGATTACTTCAATTTAGTGCCTCAACCAATTGATTTATTTGTCTCTAAAACTTAATTGAGTGTAAGCAGGTATGTCTTCCAACCAGGGTTTCCAAATTGTCTTAATTTTCTACTCCATGTGTGAAGAGAATAAACCAACAACACAAACAGAAATTAAAATAAGATAAAACCTTGGGGATCTGGAAAATGAGCAGCAGCGGCGCGATCTCACCAACGACACGGTTTATAGGCTGAAGGAAAAAAAAAACAGAAACCGTTGCTCGTGAGTCTAGGCTAGGCGCCCTTGCTCGTGGCTGTACTCGCCACTTCTCGTGAGTAACCAACACCGTGCCGCGATGCCTTGATTGCAGAACAGAACACACGCGTATGAGGATGGGTGACGCCGGAGAAAAGCTGCTCGAGTCCACCTCTACTGCGCGTAGGTAGCAAGTCGCCCGAAGGCTTCGTGGGTCGCCACACTCTGGAGGTCGTAGCGGGGGTTTCGCGTCGACCGTCGACTGGAATGGGTGAGGGTAATCGGCGAAGGATGAAAGATTGAGATGTATACGAGGGTTTCCTTCCTCTTTAGTTTCTTTTCATTTTAATTTTAGAAAGGGTGATGAATCAATATTTACATCCTAATTTTATCAAATTATATCTTAAATTTAAATTTATTAAAAGTGTTGTAATCTTAATTTGATCCAGTTTTTCACTTTTTAATATAATATTTATAAAAAATGGTAAAAAAATCTTAATAATATATATATATATTTAAATCTAATTTTATATTATTGGATAGCTTTAACCATTAAAAAAATTTACAATAATGTAAATATTATAATTAGATTTCAAAATTAACTAATTTATTTTTTTAATATATATATTAATATGTGTTGACAATATATTTATATTAAACGGGTGATGGGTAGAAAATGTTCCCTACACCATCTCGTTCTCTCTCATTCTCTGTCTAAATGGGAATCCCCGGGGGCAGGTCTCCATGGGCTCGCTACATCTCTATTAGCTTCAAATGGAGTGGGGATGAGGGAGGAAATTTTTGGAATAGGGCGTTACAGATTCTCCACCTTTAAAAAATCTTTGTCCTTGAATATCGTTGGTGATATGAACCAATAAATCTCAATCATGTAACGTCAATCTCAAGAAATATTGAAAAAAAAATGTTATTCAAATTATCACAAAATAAATTCAAGTTACACGTTGCATTAAAGAAAAATTAAACCTCATTAGATGGGGATAAGTTTTGAGTAAATGATAGTGTACAGTGGTGTTCTATTAATGTATTTTAAGACTTTTTATTTACTTTAAGTTATATGTATATAGCAACTAATTATGGTCATAAAATTAAAATATTACAACTCTTAAAATGTCTCGAGGAAGGTCAAGAGTTTTATTTTTATGCTATATAAAGCCATGTATGTTGTTTTTATAAAGTAGGGTAATTGGGTTTTCTTTTAGACACGTGCTAGTTGTAATTCGATCTGGTTTAGATTGCATACTTAGAATTATTCGAGTTTGACATGATCTATCTTGTTTGTGGAGTGACGTGAATCCCAAACAAGATAATCTAGATCTTAATTTTCCTTAGACGATTCCGTTGTTTTTATGTTTTTTAATATTTTAGATCTAAATATTTTATTTTACAATAAATTGTTGAATTAAATTCCCAAAAGTTGCAATTATTTGGAACGAAATCAACTTCATTTGAGAATTTTAGCATTTACGACCTCAAAGGTTTTTATATATTTTTTTATAGCAATAATGGATTCTATAACCGATACTAATTTCAACCCTTCAAATTAAATATATTTTTCTCTATTTATATTTAATATATATAAATATATTTTCTCTTTTATTTTTAATATAATTAAGTTAAAAATAATGTGAGTATTTCAAACCATTTTTCAATTAAATTGAATATTTTAATATTATTACGAGCAAACAAGGGACCTTATAGATTTACAAATTATGGTCGCATATACTATGAGACAAATTGTATCCATTGATATGATATCATTATAAGCAAGCGATCTTTCACGAGTTGTTTGTAATTATAGTTGGATCAAAAGTTTGTTTTACCCTTGTAACTGTATATTTCGTCCTCTTACGTATTACTGACTCTCTAATGAAAGATTTGTTTATGGTCTAATCATAAACTAAGTTTCGCTCGGGCAAGTAAGACGGTGGGGTCTCATTATTAAAGTCTCAAAATAGCAGAAAATAACTCATTTACTTACCCTATACAGGAATGAGAGAATTTCATCTAATGAAATTAAGTTCCCAAGTCCCTGTAATGGTAGACATATTGAATTAGCTACAAAGACCATTCACGAGCCTTCACATACAATAGTACATAACTCACTTATGGTCAAGATTGAGTCGCATATGATTCTCATGTTAAATATTAATTTTCTTAATTAACAGATTTATAAATGATATTAAATATTTCGTGGTATAATCTTATACAAACTTATTATATAAGATATCCCAACTAATATATCTTTGCAAGGATTTGGATTAAATTATTTGTAACAATTATATTATTAGTATTATTAGAATAAGACACCCAACCTTATCCATTTTGCTATAAATCCGTTGGTACACGGTTTCATAAATACTAATAAACTTTAAAAAATTACATTAAAAAATTTGAAAATAATTTTTAAAAAGTTTTATATTTAATGATATTTTTGAAAAGTTATATAAAAATTTTCATCCAAAGCTATTTTAACTTTTTTTTAAGAATATTTTTGATATATATATTAATTTTTTTATTTTGATTAATTTTGGATAATTCCTATTGCGTAAAAGACCTGAAAACACGAATCCATGAAAACTGAATGTTTAGTTCGGTACGATTTTGGTCTTGATTTGGACACAGGCAACTCATGATAATGTAACTAAACAAAGATCAAATAAATTGATGAAGGTGGGAACTACCTTTTGTTACTCCCATAATTCATCTCCCTACTTTGCTCCACCTTTTCTTCGCTGACGAGCTGCGAGAATCTGAATCCGGCGTGCATCACAATGGCTCCGATTCTGTCGGAAAATGGCGTAGAAGGAGACGACGAGAGGGAGGAGGAGGAGGAGGAGGAGGAGGAGGAGGAGGAAGAGGAGGAAGAGGAAGAAGACATGGCGGACGACGAGGAGGAGCCGAAACTCAAGTATCAGAGAATGGGAGGAAGCGTATCATCTTTGCTGGCTAGAGATGCCGCCTCGTGCCTTGCCGTTGCGGAGAGGATGATCGCACTTGGGACTCACGCCGGCACCGTTCATATTCTTGACTTTCTCGGGAATCAGGTTGGCTTCTTTTGTTTGAATCTGTGCTGAAATGCGTTTCTTCTTCTTCTTCTTATTTTCTTTTTGGAAATTGGTTGTGCAATTGGCTCAAGTTCTTGTAAAATTTGAGATTATGATAGCTCTTTCGAAGTATTTGAATCTGCCTCAATTTCGCGCTATCAGATGAGTTGCTAATTTGCAGACCTGAGCTGCGGGTTTTCCATGTATCCTATTCCTATCTATATGCGTTGCTTCCCAAATAATCTTAATCAGACTGTACTTTGTGGTAGTGAACAAAATGTATCGATGGTCAAACTATGACATCTTGTGGTTTACTAGTTCCCATGATTATACTTTTCATTAGGTATTAGCGTGGAACGTTTTCATCGATAACCGTCGGATTTTTTGCTTCACATGCTAATCCTGTGATGTGTGTACTCGATTTTGTTTTTCCAGGTTAAGGAATTTAGTGCTCATACTGCCATAGTCAACGATCTTAGCTTTGATACAGAAGGTGAATATGTAGGCAGTTGTTCGGATGATGGTTCGGTTGTAATAAATAGTCTGTTCACTGATGAGAGAATGAGGTTTGAGTATCATCGTCCGATGAAGGCAATTGCATTGGACCCAGATTATGAGAAGAAAACTTCTAGGAGATTTGCAGCAGGTGGTCTAGCGGGCCATTTGTATTTAAATTCAAAGAAATGGCTAGGATATAAAGATCAGGTTCTTAACATTTTATTTGCCACACTAGTTGAGAAATATTCCTTGTATCAGATGACTAGTTTCTCATTGCTAAGTTTGCTTGCATTGTAGGTCTTGCATTCTGGTGAGGGTCCAATACACGCAGTAAAATGGAGAACAAGCCTTATTGCTTGGGCAAATGATGCTGGCGTAAAGGTGTATGATGCTGCAAATGATCAGCGAATTACTTTTATTGAAAGACCAAGAGGAAGCCCACGTCCTGAACTTTTGCTCCCTCAGCTAGTTTGGCAGGTTAGTTAAAATTTAGTGATGTTCTTGACATACTGTACTGTACCAAGAAAGTAGCTGAAGTGGATTCTACTGCAGCTGCTTGAGGGCTCTAGTTCCTACGGACCCTGAAAGAAACAAATTGTATTTAAAAACCCAAAAAATATAGGAGGGAGATTGTGACATCCTTCAGAAAATAAAGAAAAAGATTTAGAAGATAGCTCGCCCATTAGTTTACATACGTATCTATATATATAAACGAACGCATAAAATCTCAATGATTATGTCATTAAGGCTTGTAGGAAAAATAATGGCTCACATCTAGAAGCTAAAATAACTACACTCCTCATCTCCACTCTTATTTTTAAAAAATGTGTATTCCTGTCAAGCCATGTCTCAAACAGAAGCAATAGCCACAGTGATATGCTGAAGGGCCTTTTTGTAATTAAATTTTGGTCTTTTGAATTTCCAGTGTGAGCAGAGATTTTAATGTGTCTAAAGAACTTCTTGTTCTTGAACACTGATGGAGCTTTTTCAAATATCAAGAAGAGGTTTGTTTCTTTTATACAACAAAAAAAAAAAAAAAAAAAAAAAAAAAAAAAAAAAAAAAAANAGAAAAAAAGAAAAAAAGAAAAAATCTTGGTACCAAATTTAAAGGTTAGTGTTAGTCAATTATTTGATCCATGAACTTTTCAAATAAGTATTTATTTTTCTTTTCTTTAAAAAAGTTGCATTTAGTTAACTAGGGCCAGAAAAATGATGCGTTCTCTCCACTATTCATTTTCTAGGAATAAAATATGTAACTTTTGTTTTCTTTTCTTGAAATAAAATACCTCTGTTAGTAAGACTAAAAAGAAAAAATTATGTATTATTATTATTATTTTTTTACTGTGGCTACATTTTTTTCTGGTTTTCTTTAGGAAACTTGGCTAGAAAGGAGGCAATTTTTTATTTTTATTTTTTAAGATAAGGAGCCCTCTTTTGATAGGATTTTTTTGATGCTATTATATATTTGACAATTGCTTGGTGTGAATCCACTCCTATTTTTCATGATCATAGTTTATCTTCTCTTTTATCCAATTGGAGAGGCCTTTTGTAACTCCTTGGGAGAGTGGACTTTTTCCTCTTTCTTCTGTAATTTCATACCATCTATGAAATTGTTTCTTATTAAAAAAAGAAAAAACAAAAAAAAAAAAAAAAAAAAAA
>NW_019272055.1:550661-602305 GCF_002738345.1 Cucurbita maxima
AAAAAAAAAAAAAAAAAAAAAAAAAAAAAAAAAAAAAAAAAAAAAAAAAAAAAAAGGAAAGAAAGAAAGAAAAAGGAAAAAGAATACTTGGATAATTGTATTTTGATTGTGAACTAACCTACGTATTTAAAAAACAGGCCATTAAGCCTTTTTCTATAGAATCCAGATTAGTAACATTTTCAGTAACTATTTTTTCTTATTGTATTTTCTCTATGTTCATTTAGGATGATACTCAGTTGGTCATTGGCTGGGGAACATCTGTGAAGATTGCATCAATTCGAACAAGCCAGAATAAAACAGCCAATGGAACACAAAATAGTCGGCACGTTCCAATGTCTAGCATGAACCGGGTTGATGTAGTGGCATCTTTTCAAACTAACTACTTAATCACAGGAATTGCTCCATTTGGGGATGTCCTGGTTGTTCTGGCTTATATTCCCGAGGAAGAAGGTGAAAAAAGTTTTAGTATAACTGCTCCATCCCGGCAGGTATGTTCACAACATATATCCAGTCTTGCACGAGATTTTTTATGCGTGTTTTAAGTTTCTTTTTGTACAGGTTCTTAGCTACTTTTACATGTTCAAATTAGTTCAGATTTTACGTGTACCACAAACTGAGAGCTTAGTAGATAAATTATATTATGCATGGATCAGAGCTTTTGCAATCATAAATTATATTATGCATAGTTCCTTGTCAGTTGCTTAGTGGCTTAGCCTTTCAAATATCATGAGAAATCATAGACCTTTTTCACTTGAAATGAATGATTATATTTTTTTGTTGACACTCATCAGTTCCTGATTTAATTATTTAAGGTCGTGAATATGCTGTTTCTTCTGTCTAGGTGTGTATGCGAATGAATGGCATGTGTAATGGGAGTATAAACGGGTTTTGAATTTTTTTTCACAAGAAACGAAAATTTTCATGATTAAATGAAAAAGAGACTGATAAGATACAAACTCCACAAACTCCCGAAAACAGTAAGTGGCAATAAATAGAAGAAAACATTCCGACGAGGACAAAACTTATGAAGAGAAATCTACAAACTTAGAAATAGAACACCAAGAAAAAGCCTTGATATGGGCCGAACCAAAATGATCTTTCCAAGGGAGGAGCTTGATATGAAAGAACCTTTGATTTCTTTCTAACTATAACTCTGAAAATCTTGTAAAATAAAAGCATCAAAATATTTGGATAGAGAACCCCTAGAAGAAATCTTTCAGACTTGAACATTCAATGAGCTCAAGCCACTGAAGATGATTGATGTCAAAGATTCTGAAGATCTTTTCCAACCAAAAAAGATCTATTATTTATTGTTCTCAGAACACACCGTGGAATTGAAGAATTCAATCAATTACTACAAAAACTCTTAGCAAGTTGACCAAAGGACTTTGGGATCCAACAAACATGTGTTTGCCGAAGATCTAAGAAGGATATTTTTGTTAAGATCTTAGATTTTTTTTTTGTTAGTCAAAGATATCTTACTGACTTATTTCAAGGGAAAGAATTACTTGGTTGTAGGACAACAGAAACTCCTGGATAAAAAATTATAAGTTGCAGAAGATCTACTTGTGGTTATTGTTCGTTAGTTGAAGGAAATTTAGTTACTTGACGTAGTAAAAAACAAATGTAGTAGCCCGTAGTGTTGAAACAAATCTAGAGCCATAGCACATGAAATTTGTGAATGTATATGGATCAACAGGATTCTTGAAGAATTGAAATTTTCTCAAAAAGCTCCTATATTGTGATAACAAGGTTGTCATCGTCATTGCTCAAAGCATATTGACGTTGACAAGCATTTCATAAAAGAGAAAACTGATGTGGGTGTAATATGTCTATCTTATCTTCCTACAATAGAACATACGATTGATATGCTAACTAAAGGTTTTCCAAAAAAAATACTTCATAAACTTATCAACAAGTTGGCTATGAAAGATATCTACAAACAGCTTGAGGGGGAGTGTTGGATTTCAATGTTGATTGTCTATTATGCATATATTCTTTATTTATAATTGTAACATTTATTTCCATATTGGTTGACGATGTTTCTTCTATATAAGAGTACCTTGTATTCGTTTTAGATGTTTAAGGAGAAATAAAATAATATTATTCTTCTTCTCTAAATTCAACTGTTTCTTATGTAAAAGCATGGCAACCTGCTCTGTATTTTATGATTGTATAGGCGCTTGCTCATTTTTCTTCATGAAGGTGCTCGTTACTCCCTTTGACGTGTATTGCTATCTTACTCTTGTAAATCACTTTCAAGTAGGGAAATGCCCAAAGACCAGAAATTCGTGTCGTAACATGGAACAATGATGAATTATCTAATGATACCCTACCTGTACATGGTTTTGAGCATTACAAGGCAAAGGACTATTCCCTTGCACATGCTCCTTTCACAGGTTAATTTATATCTATGGAAGAATATTATTTTTTTAGCACAAGGTAAATTGCATTAAATGTTCAAATACTTCTTTATGTCAGTGTAGGCAGCAGCTATGCTGGTGGTCAGTGGGCTTCTGGTGTTGAACCTATGTACTATATTGTATCCCCAAAAGACATAGTTATTGGGAAACCCAGGTCGGTTTTTTAATCTGTGTTGTTTCATAACTCTAGACTTCTCATTTTATTGTTGTACCTGCTACTCTTAATTGGTAAACACTGGAGGAAGACCTCTAGTATTATCTATGGTAAGCTTGTGAGTGGATCTGTTTCTTTTGATGTTCTTGTTTTTTTTTCTTCACGTGCTCAGTTTTCACACCTCACATTGTATTTTTATCACTCTTAATGGAACTATTGTTTAGACATTTCCTTTTTGTAAGGTTATCTTTTTGTATGCCCTTGTATTTTTTTATTTCTTCTTTATGAAAACGTGGTTTCTTATTGAATTGTTAAGACCTTTTGGGATGGAAAGCCATATTTCATTCAGAAGAATGAATGGAAGAACAAGAACAGTAGCATAATGAACATACAGCCACACCAAACACTGGGGTGACTTCAAAGAAAATATTTAATAATAAATTACAAAGAAATAAATGAAAGTTTCTTGGGTAGTAATACTGGCACAAGGAGTGGTATTGAATGTAGCCACAATTTGCACCTTATCCCAAGACCTTCCAACTTAAAAAATTCAATTTTATTGTTTACTTTTATAAATAACGGAGCTTTCATTGAGAATAAATAAACGAATACAAGAGCATATTAAAAAAAGAGCTCCTAAAAAAGGGGGGCAAACTACAAAAGGGGTCTCAAATCAAGAGAAATAAGACCTAACAAATAATTACAAAAGTGCTTAGCAATAGAAGTCCATAAGAAAACATAGAATCTTACAAAAGACCAAACCTCACTCAGAGATCTCTCAAACCTTTGAAAAATTCTATTGTCCCTTTCACCCCAAAGACCTCACAAAATAGTACACACCCTAGCTTGCCATAAAAACTCTCTATTATTAGGGAAGGGAGGATGAAGAAATTCCTTGATCATCTCTCTTCAACTCTTATGTCTGGCTAACTCTTGACGAAACACCTCAAAATCTGGGTTCTGGACTGCATATGCAAAATCACAACCTCAAAGGTATGGTTATGATTCTTGGTTGCCCTGTTGTAGATGCAACACAATGACCATATCAAGTTAGGCACCCTCCTCGACACCTTGTCCAAGGTGTTAAACCTTTCGTGAAGGGCTTGCATTACAAAAAACTTAACCTTAGGAATTTTTATCTTTCACGACGAGGCATATTCATCTTCTACAACGAGGGATGGACTGAATTGCTAAAGGGAGAAGGATTAACTAAACAAAGAAAACAAGAACTACACGAGAATCCTTTGGACGAACTAGGGTTCTGATAAACTCCCAACAATGTTCATCCTTTTTCCATTGGATGAAGCATGTTGGAGACCTAAAGAATGAGAGTACACAAACCGAGACAACACAGCTGCTACCGAATTGTTCCTATCGAGGATAAATGGAATAGACGAAGAAGAACAACCTACAGAGCAGAAAGATGTATCCTCCAACCATTTATCCTCAAAAGGTGTCCCTCTCATCCCTAACTAAACTAAATTATGAATAAAAAAGGGAAGAAAAGAAATTCCTCAATGTTGCCTCTCCAATATATTTTGAAGTGCCTTTAAATACATTCAAGCTCCATTCAAAAGGGGATGGCTTGGATTTTCTCGATAATCCAACCTCGTGATGAAACTGACCTTGTTTCTGGCTCTACCAATCCATAATCCCCCAAAGTCCACTCACTTCGTAAGCACCTCCCAAGGAAATTTCTCATGAGCTTCTCTGGAGATTTTCTCATCACCACCAGAATTTTGGAAAGAGAAAAATAGTAGGTAGGAATCCCACTCAAGATGGGTGGATGAGAGTGAGTCTGCCTCCTTTTGAGAAGAAGCTCCTTTTCTAGGACGATAATCTCTTTTGAATCTTATTTACCATGGGGACCTAAAGCATTCTACTCTTTGGACAATGTCTTAAAGGAAGACTGAAGTAAGAAGGGAATGTTCCAACCTCACACCCAACCATAGAAACCAAATGCTTAGCTTACCAGGATCACAATTTAAAGCCAACAGCTAGAATTTATCCTTGTTAATCTTTAGCCTAGAAATGACGTCAAAGAAAGCTAGGAAGTTATTTAGGTTGACAAACTACTCTGCATTGCCAGAGCAAAAAAACGATGGTATTATCTGCATACTCTTTGCGAACGAAAGACGAGACAGGAGCAAGTTATCGGTGCCAACATTGAAGCCTTCAAAGACATTATGCTCCACCCCTTTGAGATGATTCTACTTAAAGACATCCACAACAAGTAAGAATAGAATAGCGTGAGATGGGCACCCTGTTTAAGACCTCTTGAGGCATGAAATCTACCTCTCGGTCTACCATCAACAAGGTTTGAGAATTTTATTGATCTAATACAACTCCAAATCCACGATTACCATTTATATTAAAACCATTCCTAGCAAGGATTCTATCCAGGAAGTTTCAATCCACATGGTCATACAATTTTTCGAAGGTCAATCTTGTAGAAAACCTAGAAAACCCCCTTTTTTCGAGTTCTATAGTCATCAATAGTTTCATCGGAAATGGAGCTTGGTCTAAGATTGTCTACCTGCATCGTATGTACCCCGTGACTTACAGTGGTAAAAGAAGCACTTTCCTCATATTAGGTATGCACTCTTTCTTTTTTGCTTGGTAAGAAAATATATCATAGCAAATTAGGTAAAATGTAAATCCTCCTATTTTTCTCCAATCAAATATTCTGTGAATAGTGAAAGAACCAAATTGGTGTAAAACTCTTCTTTCGTCCATTCAAATACCATGATGGATGTTAACTCTTTGCAACATACCAAGGGGGTAAAGAGGTATCCCGTCAATCAAAGAAAGACAAGATTGTTATAATGTATGGCTGTATGTAATGTTGTCCTTTATTGTAATTGTCCTTTTAGTTTAGGTCCTCCTATATACCTATATATACCTATATATATATATATATGTATGTATGTAACTCTTTAATCTAAAATACAACTAAGTATTTTTTTTTACTATTGAGCACATGGTATCAGAGCAACCTCTAGGGGTTTTAGAATATGTTTTTTTCTTTTGGCTGTTAGGATGTTAACGCTTTGCAACATACCAAGGAGGGAAAGAGGTCTCCCATCAATCTAGGTATTGTGCTTTTGTAAGAGGAAATTTAGTGTTATGGAAGAGTAAGAAGCAGAATGCGATTTTATGTTCAAGTGCTGAGTCATAATATAGAGCTATGATACGATCTGTGTGTGAAATAATGTGGATAATCAACTTTTAACTGAGATAGGCTTCAATATTATCGTGTCAGCTAAATTATGGTGTGTAATCAAACGACACTTCACGTTGCATCCAACCCAGTGTTTCATGAGTGGACTAAACATGTTCAAGTGGATTGTTATTTCATTCTTGAGAAAAACAAGGGTTGAAGTCCACTGGAAAGACTGTAGAACAATTGAGAGGATCCTTAACAAACATTTGAACATCAAGAATAAACTATCTTTACAACAAGCTGGGCATGAAAGACATATTTGCTCCAACTTGAGGGGGATTGATATAATTGATGTTACTATGTATAGTTGTCCTTCATTGTAATTGTACATTCCTTTAGTTTAGGTTTTTCTAGTATACCTATATATGACTCTAATCTAAGGTACTATTAAGTAGTTTTCCAATGCTAAGCAGAAAGACAACCACAGTGGGAACATTTCTTTCCCATGTAGAATTCAAGCACGAATGAGAACACCAAGATTGAAGGGAAGTGTTGTCCATCCATCGATTCTCCCACAAGCAAGTTGGATTACTATCTCCAAGTGAATATTTTATGAAATCAAGGAAACTTGGAGGACACACCGTACATGGTTTCTAGTTGTTGTCATTGAACATCACAATTGTGTCTCTACCCATGTCAGGGAACCCGTATTTTCTAACAAGAATTTGATGCAGGAGTATATGACGTTCTCAGGTAAAAGGCAATAATCATTTGGATTAAATTGCAGGTTTGTTTCTAACGACTCCACTCCCAATCCACAACTCCCCCATCCTCAGACATGTATCTCCACTTTAATAAATTCAGTCCTCTCATATCAGGCCTCATCCACACCATCTATAATAAATACCTCAGCTTTCTTGTAAAATGTCTCTGCTTTGGACGAATGCAGTCAAAGCCTTACTCTTAGGATTGTGGATAGAAAGAAATTTACGGTATGAAACTTTGAAGAGAAGCATAGTTCTTGGGTTGATTGTTTTGAGTCAGCTCATCTCAAAGCCTCTCTTTGGTGTTCTCTCACTAATTCATCGGCAGTTTTTCTTTGCAGTATATTAATTTAAATTAGAAAGCTTTAATTCATTAGTTTTAATTTCTGTTCTTTACTTGCTCACCTCGTTTGGAATTTGTATCCTTTGAGCATTAGTCTTTTTTCATTAATTCAATGATTTTTTTTTTCAAAAAAGAAAAAGGACTGGGCCAAAATGAATAAAAAATGAAGAGGAATTTCTCTCAACACATAGGAAAATTCTATCTACTTCTGAGGTTCGCACATTTTCATCTTTAAGATAATGTGCATGTTTTCTTGTCTTTATCTTTCTTAGGGATGCGGAAGATCACATTTCTTGGCTTCTTGAACACGGTTGGCATGAAAAAGCTTTGGAAGCAGTCGAAGCAGGTCAAGGAAAAAGTGAACTCCTTGATGAGGTACCTTCCTTTGGCCCATTCATTTCTCCTCCCTGCTTAACCCTTCCTTTACTTTAAATTGATGCTTGATACTTAAAAGCATGTTTCATGAATACATGTCATTAGTTTGTTTTCTTTAACGAACTTCTGAGCTCTCCCTATCATATGAGGACTGTATCTGCATTTCAAATTTTGCATACTTGGCTTAGTTTCAATTGAATGCTTGCATCCTGTCTTGGTAACAAATGGATTAGGCCCCAATATTCCTCTACCCCATACCTTTAGATTGAGGCCTTTTGTATGACAACTCCTCATGCTAGGCTTAGGGACTCCCCCCAATCCCTAAGGCCCTTAGGTTGTCTATCTTCTTTGATGATTTTTATATTTATCCGTTTCTCATAAAAAAGAAAAAATTGCTTGCCCCATGTAATTTCCCGGGTGTTCCAATTTTTCTTAAAGCCTTCAAACGTCCCAACAGAATTATATTTTTGTTAGTATCCTGGAATTCTTACCGAACAGTATTATATTTTTTTGTGATTCTTTGGAAGTCTTACTTGCACCTTTTATCTAATCAATGAAATTTCTTCTGCACATGAAATAAGCTGTAAATATTCAGGATGAATTGCTTGATTGCTCTGGGGATTCATAATCCCAGAGCAATTAATATTTCAAGTCATTTTTGTATGAAGTTAATGGAGTGTAATACTATTTTATCAAATAAAAAATTCTGCATCCTTCTTTAGAAGAAAAATAAGCATAATACATTTTTGTTGCTTATGTATTTAGGTGGGATCCAGATATCTTGATCACTTGATTGTGGAGAGAAAATATGCTGAAGCTGCCTCGCTGTGTCCCAAATTGTTGCGAGGCTCTGTTTCTGCTTGGGAGAGGTAATTAGTTGATTTCCTTGTATACTATTCTCCAGGCACTAGCATAACTACAGAAACCGGGTTTTCACAGATGGGTTTTTCACTTTGCTCATTTGTGTCAACTTCCTGTATTGGCTCCATATATACCAACAGAAAACCCCAGATTGCGTGATACTGTTTACGAGGTTAGTCTGGAAGAAAATTTCTCTGATACTTTTTGTTTTCTCTTTTAAGAGAGATTTATTTATTACCAACTTGAAAACTTGACATTTTTTTCCGTTTATACGCAGATGGCTCTCGTTGCTCTTGCTTCAAATCCGTTGTTTCACAAGGATCTATTAACGATTATTAAGTCTTGGCCATCAGTGATTTATTCTGCCCTGCCCGTTATTGCAGCCATAGAACCTCAGTTCAATACTTCTTCAATGACTGATGCTCTTAAAGAAGTAAATATTTTTTTTTCTGTTATTTTTTCTCGAAGTGTGTTTTGTTGTAAGCTCATTTCTTTCCTGCATCAGGCATTAGCTGAGCTGTACGTCATAGATGGACAGTATGAGAAAGCTTTTTTGCTGTATGCTGATGTAAGTTTTAGATTTGTGCTCTCTCCACTGTTAACTGGTTCTAGAACTCCACTGTTTCCCTTTTTAATACATATTTAATTATTTTGCCCTTATTTTCAGCTGCTGAAGCCAGATATATTTGACTTTATTGAGAAATACAATCTGCATGAGGTGATTCGTGAGAAGGTATGAGAATTCGAAATTAGGCGACCCTATAGTTCTCTTGTTTCTTTCTTCCAAGAGTAAAATTATGTTTGTGTGGTAATTGTGTTATAAAATGTCACTTTGGCAGTAACAATTGGATGGTAGAGTCTTCTAACCATCGTCAGTTGACCTAGTAGTGGTTGAGGTTAGTGAAAAAAGTAAGAGGTTAGGAGAAAATAGGTTCCAACCATGGATGCCACTTGTCTAGTATATATTTCTTCTGAGCTTTATTGACAACCAAATACACTCATATAGTAGGACACTAATATACTAGGATTAGGCAATTGTCCATGAGATTAGTTGAGCTGTGGTCAACCTGGTAGAGACAGTCACAAATATATAATAATAATTATATTAAAAAAAAAAAAAAACAAAGGACCTTCCGACTAAAAGCCGGATCTTTTATGAACATTTTTTTGATAATGTTGTTGCATTTCTTTATCACTTTTGATCCCTCAATTAGAGTCACCAATTTTTACATTAGATGCAAACGATGGAACTCTAAAGGCTGATATTATATGGTTTTTGAATTTCTTTTGTTTCAAAATTATGCATCTGTATTTTTTGGTTATAACTTTGTGTAAACATGCCTCCTATTTCAACAATTACAGTATGAGCTTATTTAATTGGAGGATTTTGTTGTAACTTCCTTTGTATGTGGATGTCATCTCCTTTTTTGTAATATGAAATTGTCTCTTTACCGAAAAATTTGAAAACAATTTTACTTCAAGAGTTTGGCTATGGAGTCTTGAAATTCGGTTTAGACTTTAGTTTTTTTGTCCCTGGTAATTTGTTCGTACTCTTATGTAAAATGAAAAGTTCTATGTTTAGAGAGAACAATTTTACAGTCCGTCAAGTGGGCAAACTATTATGTTATTTTCATGTTTAAATGTATGACGACCTTTCTTCCTTTTCCCATCTTTTTGTAGGTTGTCCAACTCATGATGCTAGATTGCAAGCGTGCAGTTCCCTTGTTTATCCAATACAAGGAATTAATTCCTCCAAATGAAGTTGTTTCACAGCTTTTCAAAGCCGTTGATAAGTGTGATTTCAGATATTTCATGCACCTGTATCTGCATTCCTTATTTGAAGTAAATCCACATGCTGGAAAGGATTTCCATGACATTCAGGTACAAACTACTGAAGATTTAGTTATCCTTTAGTGATTCAATTTTTGTGTTTTCACGCATACAGATGATAAATCTCTTTGCCTTGATGTGCGATGTGACAAGATTGCACCATTGGAGTAAAGCGAGAGATACAAGTAAAATTACATCTCGCAATAATTTGAAAAAGAAAACATACCGTATAGTGTCAAGACATCAAACATGGATATTTATGGGGTAAAAGTTTGCCTTATCAAGGGCTATGTAGTCCTCGTTTGCCATTAAGACATTATAACCAGGAAAAGAGAATAAATAATCCGTCAATATAAAAAAAAGACTACTGTGATATCATTATCATTATTATTCTTTTGACGAAGTATACTTTTCACTGGATGAAGAAAAGATTACACTGCTAAGGGAGACATACAACGAAAACATTCCCACCACTCTTAACAGCCAACCCAATCTTAATAAAAAAAGCTCCCAATTGTATTGGTAAGATTAATAGAATAACAAAAATTGATTTGTCAAAGAACACCATAAAAGAAGCATAATTTTTAGCACAACCATCAATTTGCCTAATCAAACACTTCTTCCTTTTTTAAAAAGATTCTTTGGTTTATTTCGAACCACAGCTTTGATTGCATTTCTTCAACTTCACTTCACAAGTTGAGTTATATTCTCCTATGAACTTCTATCAAACACTCAAATCAAATTAAAAGTCTAGAAAAGTTACTCCCAAGTCAAGTCGACAAGTGTTCCACACCATTGTCCTGCTTTTCTCATGATGATAGCAAGACCACTTCAGATTGAAAGGCCTTTAGTTTTATAATTTTGAAGTTTGTTCTCTTTTGTATGCTCTTCTATATTCTCTTTGTTTTCTTATTCGTTCTATCTTGGGAGCTTGTATCCTTGAATAATTTCAATGAAAAATTATTTTTTGTTCCAAAAAAAAAAAAAAAAAAAAAAAAAAAAAACTTACAACTGTAGGCACAATGAAAGAATAAATGAGATTAATCCTCAACTACCATCAAAACAAGTCTATACGTGTTCAGCACCATTGTGTGTGTGTTTTGGATAAGAAACAGAGGTTAAATTAGCAAAAGCTAGTTATACAAATATTGGATATGAGATATCTCCACAGACAACTTTAGCTACTGTGTTAATTTTACCTAAGTGAGCTAACCAAATGAAACTTTTCTGGTCTTCCAGCTAGCCTTTAACCAAGATTTGTTGATTCTAATATGATGAAAGTTTTCTTTCACCAAGAACTTGACTGAAAACTTGCCTGAAGAATTCAATTAGATTCTTCCATCATTATTAGATCCAATGTAAGTGTAGATCTTTTTTTTTTTAAAAAAAAAAAAAGAAATAGAAGAAGATAGACCTTTTTGCTGCTCTCTGTTTTGAAGGGGGAAAAAATATCAACAAAAAATGAGAGGAGGGGGGAATGAAAGGAAAAAAAAAAAAAAATCGTGGTCTGATAACTGTACTAGATTTCCTCTGATTGAAGGGGAAATTGGCAAGAAAGAGAAATTTTGATTGGAGAGAAAAAATAGCCAGTAGCAATTTGATTTGAGAGAGAACGAAAAAAAAAATTGAACAATCTTTTTGATTTAGGTGACATGTACAGTCCCAGTTTCTGAGTGGGATGTGTAATGTAATGGTAGCTAGTTTATGTGGTGTCCTTGCAATGACTCTCTTCGCCATAGTTTCACAATGTTGATAAGCGAAAGAAATATGCAACGGAAAGCACCATATTGAAGGCACATGACACCATTGCACAAGGCAAGAAGAAGGGTGTGCGCTTCACCTTCTCTTGAACCATAGGCTTGCATCAAGAAGCACCTCGATAACATTGCTAGGTTTTTTTCCTTCAAATTATTCTTTATCTGCATAAATACTAAACCAAGTTGCTAGATGAAATTCACTGGTGGGTTTATCAAGAATGGTTAAGCTTGACCTGGAGTACGATAGGGAACAGAGATTTACGACTCATTTTTTTCATAGCCAAAATTAGTGGTTTCTATGTAGTTAGAGCTTTCTTGTTCCTATTTTAATAATTTGGTTCCTATTTACCCTCCAATAATTATGTAGGTGGAGCTTTATGCTGACTATGATATAAAGATGCTGCTTCCATTTCTTCGTAGTAGTCAACATTATACACTTGAGAAGGTCAGAATTATCTGTTGCTGCTTATAATGGTTATTCTTTATGTGTTTATAACTTTGTGAACATAATCTCAGGCATATGAAATTTGCATTAAAAAAAATCTTTTGAGGGAGCAAGTCTTCATTCTTGGAAGAATGGGAAACGCAAAACAAGCCCTTGCTGTCATCATTGATAAATTAGGAGATATAGAAGAGGTACTTGCATTATTTTCTGACTGCAGGAAATCTCTGCTTTCTGATAGACTCCTCACATTTCCATTTGAGATCTGGTTATGAACTGGTCATAGAACTTTGTTTTAACCATGAACAGGCAGTAGAGTTCGTTAGCATGCAGCATGATGATGAACTTTGGGAAGAACTAATAAAGCTATGTCTTCACAAGGCGGAAATGGTATCGATGAATGCTCTTTGCTTGCTGACTAATTTTCCGTGCACATTTATTTTAAATGATCTGTCCTCCATTATTGACAGGTTGGCATGTTATTGGAGCACACAGTTGGCAATCTAGATCCTCTTTATATTGTGAACATGGTTCCCAATGGAATAGAGATACCTCGGTTAGTGTCAATTTCTGTCATCATTAGTTTTCAACATCTATCCTGTTTATATCTGTTGTCTATTACATGCGGTATGTATCCCGGTAAAATATACTGTGGCCCTTTCACTTTTGGCAATCTAGATCCTCTTCATTAAGGATGCTTTGTTCCCCTCTCCTGTAGGATCTCACAATCCACCAATCCACCCCCTTGGGGCCAGCGTCCTCTTTAGTACACCCCCCGATGCCTGTCTCTGATCCCATTTATAACGGCCTAAACCCACCGCTAGCAGATATTGTCCTCTTTGGGCTTTTTCTTTCCCCTCAAGGTTTTTAAAACGCATTTGCTAGGGAGTAGTTTCCACATCCTTGTAAAGAATACTTCGTTCTCCTCTCCAAACCGACGTGGGATTCCACATTGGGAGACTTATTTATTTATTTTAAAGTTCTGGTCTATCACAGTGCTTCTTATTAGACCTATTTGATAGGATTCTGTAGTGGCTCCACCTTTCTTATATTCTTAATTTTGGGAACTCTTTGTATTTCCTGATTTGGTCTTGGTCACGTCTTTTTATACCCAAAATCCTGAACTATATTAAACCACTCAAAATATTTCAGTCCTTGGAATCATTGCTCATTGAGCTACCTTCCCTTCCCCCCAAAATGTATATACACACATATACATATATATTTATTGCTTTTCTTTAATATTAGGTTTCTATTATCCTATAATAAAGAATTTCTTATGGATTCTTATTTGAGATGAAAGGCTGTGCATAATGGATCACACTCATAGATATTGGGTTTTTATCTGTTAGTACTCAAAAAGTAATAAAAACTACCACTTAGGATTCAGTTCTAAGCATTTTTATTAAATCAGCTAAAGATCTCATCTCTTGTCTATCGATAGTGTCTATTGGTTTTGTATATATTTATTGATAAAGTCCAGTGTATCCAGCTAATATTTTGTATTGTGTCTGCTCTCATTGAATATGATCTCTGTTTTAAGTTGGCAGAGCTGTTTATTAGTTGATTGTTGAGGCACTATAACTGGGTTATTACCCTTCTTGGCCGATGTACTTTCAGAGATTTTCTTACAAAACTTTCTAAGTGTTGGACGTGTAGCAACGAGTAACGAAAATAAGCATACAACTATAAGTTTTGTTAGCAGATTGTAGGTTGTGTCTGAATTAAACAAATTAAACATATGTAGAATTAATTATATTTGTTCATTTGGATATACATAGTGTGTGAAATCTTTCCTTTATTCTATTTCAGCCTTCGGGATCGGCTAGTTAAAATCATTACCGATTACCGAACAGAAACCAGCCTCAGACATGGATGCAATGATATCTTGAAGGTATTTTCATGCTAGACAAATTTAGTTGCTTACTAGAACTGAACCTTGTGCTGGCAAATAGTAATGTGTGATTTTCGACAGGCCGACACTGTGAATCTATTGGTTAAGTACTACAAAGAGGCTAGACATGGAGTTTACTTGAGCAATGAAGACGATGAAGTACGCGGGAAAAGGAATGAAAATAAGGTTTCTCAGTCGATTCAGAAATCTTTGAGTGTTAGAATGATGGAGGTTAAGTCGAAAACTCGGGGAGGCGCTCGTTGCTGCATATGTTTTAATCCCTTTTCAATACAAAACATATCTGTTATTGTGTTCTTTTGCTGTCATGCGTACCATGAGACTTGTCTCATAGAATCTACTTCCAATCTTGATGCTAAAAAAGGGACGGGAGAGACTCGGCATGATTCAGTATCTGACTTCAATTACGATAACGGAGAAATAGAGGACGATGATGAGGACGAGGCAGATATGGGCGGTCCTAGAATGCGTTGTATCTTATGTACTACTGCTTCTTCCAAGAGTTGATACCCTTTGTTTACTTCCTCTTTGTTGGGCTTCTTTGAACGCGTTTATGCGCATACAGGCATGTACAGGCTACCATCTCTTGCTTGCTTGCATTGCTATTTATATTTTTCTTTATCAAAGTTTGTATAATTAAGGTTGGAAGCTTTTGTTTGATGGCTGGAGCGATTTTTATTTGATACAAAGCTCGAAGTTATGTTCGGGTTTGTAAGAGTTGTATGAATATACTTAGTTGAGTTGGGTTATGTGATTTACGAGCTGAAAGTGATTGACATTTGTATATTTTCTTTTTCAAATTCGATTCTTATGAGATATGTAACTTTTTGTAACGTTAATAACACTTGAATAATATTTGTTTTGGCCTCAAAATTTTCTATTTTTTAAAATTTTTTGAACAACTTTGAGATGCAAGGATATTTAAGGACAATATTAAGAGATGTCCATAGGGAGAAATTCAACCTAATCCTATCTCAAAGAACCTTCTTTAAATTGGCATTATTCCACAAAACTTCTATTATTCCTTTCTAGCTAAATATCCATTAACAAATCTACAAGATAAGATTGGATCCAGCGTGGAGCCAATGGTTCTAAAGATCGCAGGTGGTAAAATCACAATGTAACAATAAATGGTTAAGATTTTCTGATTCACCGGTTAAGATTGGATGGATCCAAATTATCAATAGGCTCTTCAAGCACGTTGAAAATTTGGAGAGTCGCTTCACACTTAGAGGAGCTATCGTGTTGACCACTTCCATTCCTCTCATTAGACCATTTGTACCACTCATAGCTACAGCTCTAACCCGATTATTTCCTAATAATTGTTGTACTTCACAAGTCACATTAATTTCTTGATCGGTAGTATCTTGACCTTTAACTATCTAAGTATTGTAAATATTAGGCATTTTGCTCGAGGGAAAAGCTACATTTCGGACCAATGGTTTGAGCGATACGTCCCAAGTTTTTTTTTTCAAGCGTGGAAACTTCAGGACCAGAAGTAGTTAAGAAATTATTGATGGTTCCAAAAACTAGACTTAAAATGGATCTATTAAAATTTTTTGAAGTAATTTAGATGTCGCAAGTTTGAGAACGGAAGTCTCAAACGTCAATGCCGATGTAAGAATCCAATCTTAGAATTTTCTTAAGAAATAGTGGTAGGACTCACTTGAAATTCAATATGAACCTTAAGTTACGTATGATTTAAAGAAATACAGAAGAAATAAGCAAATAATTGTGAGTTAAGTATCTGCATTTTGTTCGAGAATTAGGTATCGTTAGAATTAGCTACTAAATGAACTATTTTGATTTTCACATACCAATTTGTTGGTATTTGTAACCTCCTCACAAAAAGAAACTCTCAGACCTACACAACCCACTAAAAGAAGTTAACGACCATGATTGGTAAGTTCTTCTCACTGTATTACAAATGTCTACTACAAGGAGTTATAACATAATTGACCAGTAGGATTGATCTACCGCTCTTCAAATGTCTGTCTACTAATAAGAAGTTATGACCATGATTGACAAGTAATTCTATGCTATCATGTCCAAAGTTGAAATTAAAATAATAAATAAAATCTTCAAATTTTTTTTTTAATTAAAAGTGCTATTTACGTCAACTACATACTCCACTCCAACCTTACCAGTTTCAAAACTCCAAACAGTAATTTCTCACTCGGGTTAGCATGTAACACATGAAATGAAGGTTGAACTGAATCTATCCAGATGAGCTCATTGTCGACAAACCAACAGCTCCGGTGTCCGGCTTCAAGATTGAAAAAAAATAAAAGTTTCAGTTTAAACTATTATACATTTTCCCGTTGTTTCATTTGATTTATGGAGGCCGAAGATTCAAATGACGAGAAAGCATGAGTTTAGGCTCCTCTATGAGGATCCTTAAAAACCAGGCCAAATTCACCGTTGCAAATGGCAGATTACAGAGTTCCTTACATCAAATCAAACAATTATTGCGTCCCCATGGCTTCTTCTATCACGAATCTCTTCCCGTCATCTCCCAACTCTCGCACCCACGTTATGCCCACCAACTGTTCGACGAAATTCCCCTTAAAGATATCTCACAATACAACCGTCTGCTCTTCGAGTACTCTCGCAACGATCATAATCGCGAAGCTTTGTATCTCTTTAAGGGCCTTCACTCGACGGGGTTGGCCGTTGATGGTTCAACTCTGTCCTGTGTTTTGAAGGTCTGCGGAGTCTTGTTTGATCAAGTTGTGGGAAGACAGGTGCACTCTCAATCTTTGAAATCTGGGTTTCTAGAGAATGTCAGCGTTGGGACTGCTCTTGTTGATATGTACATGAAAACGGATGATTTTGAAGGTGGGAGAGAAATCTTCGATGAAATGGGTAACAAAAATGTTGTGTCATGGACTTCATTGCTGGCTGGATATGCACGCAATGGATTCAACGACTCAATCATTCATTTGATTAACCAAATGCAGATGGAGGGAGTAAAGCCAAACGACTTTACTTTTGCAACAATTCTTGGAGGTTTGGCTGATGAGAGTAAGATTGAGGTAGGAGTTCAAGTTCATGCCATGATAGTAAAATATGGGTTTGAATTAAACACATCTGTATGCAATGCTTTGATATGTCTGTATCTAAAATCTGAGATGGTTGGAGATGCTGAACTTGTTTTTGATAGTATGTTTGCTAGAGATTCAGTCACTTGGAATGTTATGATTGCTGGCTATACATCCATTGGGTATGATTTAGAAGGCTTTGAACTGTTTCATCGGATGAGGCTTGCAGGTGTTAAGCTCAGCCAAACTCTATTTTGCACAATTCTAAAGCTATGCTCTCGCCTGAGGGAGCTGCATTTCACCATACAGCTGCATTGTTTGGTGGTGAAAAATGGCAATGAATTTGATCAGAACGTCAGGACAGCACTCATGGTCACTTACAGCAAGTGCAGCACAGTGGATGAAGCTTTCAAGTTGTTCTCCATGGCGGATGGAGCTCATAATGTTGTCACCTGGACAGCCATGATTGGTGGGTTTGTGCAGAACAACGACACCAAGGAAGCGGTTGATTTATTTTGTCAAATGAACAGGGAAGGTGTAAGGCCAAATCATTTCACATACTCCACAGTCCTTTCAGGTAAGCCTTCTTCATTACTTTGCCAATTACATGCACAAATCATTAAATCTGATTATGAGAAAGTACCTTCAGTAGCTACTGCACTTTTAGATGCATATATTAACGAGGGATATGTCGTTGAGAGTGCTCGGGTTTTTGATTCGATTACTGTAAAGGATATTGTTGCATGGTCTGCCATGTTATCTGGTTTAGCTCAAATAGGAGATTCTGAAAAGGCAATGGAAGTGTTCAATCAATTAGTGAAAGAGGGAGTGAAACCCAATGAGTACTCATTTTCTAGTGTCATCAATGCATGTTCTTCACCAACAGCAACAGCAGAACATGGAAAACAAGTTCATGCAACTTCAATCAAATCAGGAAAGAGCAATGCTTTATGTGTAAGCAGTGCATTGGTCACAATGTACTCAAAAAGAGGTAATATTGAGAGTGCAAATAAGGTGTTCATCAGACAAGAAGAGAAAGATACAGTTTCATGGAATTCCATGATCACTGGCTATGCTCAACATGGTGATGCGAAGAAAGCTCTTGAAGTGTTTCAAGTTATGCAAAACAAAGGATTATCAATGGATGATGTAACATTCATTGGAGTACTTACTGCTTGTACTCATGCAGGATTAGTGGAAGAAGGCGAAAAGTACTTCGATATTATGATTAATGATTGTCATATCGATCCAACAATTGATCATTATTCGTGTATGGTCGATCTATACAGCCGATCTGGAATGTTTGAAAAAGCCATGGACGTCGTGAATGGAATGCCGTTCTCTGCTAGTCCAACAATGTGGCGGACTGTGCTGGCGGCGTGTCGTATTCACCGTAATTTAGAGCTCGGAAAACTTTCTGCAGAGAAGCTCATTTCACTTCAACCGAATGACTCGGCGGCATACGTCCTGTTATCGAACATCCATGCCGTGGCTGGGAATTGGCAAGAGAGAGCCAAAGTGAGGAAACTAATGGATGATAGGAAGGTTAAAAAGGAAGCTGGGTGCAGCTGGATTGAGGTAAAGAACAGGATTTTCTCCTTCTTGGCTGGGGATGTTTCACATCCATTTTCTGATATTGTTTATGCAAAGCTCGAAGAACTGAGTATTAAACTGAAAGATATGGGGTATCAGGCGGATACGAATTATGTTCTTCATGATGTGGAGGAAGAACACAAAGAAGCCATTCTTGCTCAACACAGTGAGAGATTGGCTATTGCTTATGGATTGATTGCTCTGCCGCCTGGATCTCCGATTCAGATTGTAAAGAATCTCAGGATTTGTGGGGATTGCCACAACGTAATTGAGTTAATATCGTTGATTGAAGAGAGGGCTGTGATTGTCAGAGATTCAAGTCGCTTCCACCATTTTAAAGGAGGAGTTTGCTCCTGTGGAGGTTATTGGTAACCCTCGTTCTAAACATACAATATGATTTAGTTTATATTGCCGCCATTTTTTTTTCTCCATATTTGTCCATTCTTTAAATTTTGAGTATAAATTTCGAACTTTTTTTAAGATTCTAAATTTTAAATTTTGAATTTAATAGATTCATTTATACTCTTTTAAATGAATAAGAAATGAACTATAAAGAAAAAAGATATGTAACACCCCTAGTTTCCTAATATAAATAGGGTTGTTGGGACTAATGCTGTGTAGAAAACATTCATTTAAAATATTTATTTGATGGCTCAGTGCCTAAACTTACTACTTGTAAATATTGTATTCTTTGGGTTTTCCCTTTCGGACTTTCTTTCAAGGTTTTACTCCTTCAGAGCCCAATGTCTTTAGTGGCACACCGTCCGATGTCTAACTTTGATATCATTTATAACAACCCACATGTTAGCCATTATTGTCCTCTTTTGATTCTCTTTGAAGCTTCCTCTAAAGATTGTACCCCTTGGGGGCTCAACGTTGGTGGCACATTGTCTAATGTCTGGCTCTAATATTATTTTTAGAAGCCCAAGCCCACTGCTAACAAATATTGTCCTCTTTGGGTTTTCTCTTTCGGGCTTTCCTCAAGGTTTTATCCCTTGGGGCCCAACGTCCTCGGTGGCACATCACTCCATGTCTGGCTCTGATACCATTTGTAACAGCCGAAGCCTACCGCTAGTAGATATTTTCATGATGTTTGACTCTGATACCATTTGTAATAGCCCAAGTCCACTGCTAGCAAATATTTCTCTTTGGACTTTTCCTTCCAGGTTTCCCCTCAAGGTTTTAAAATACGTGCATGAGCCATTAGTTACGAGTCATCATACATCATACAATTCGTCCAATCAAACTAACAGTAGAGCCATTTACATGGTTGTCTAAGTCGAAGTCACAAAATATTCCTAGAGCTGATTCGAATATGTTCATCAGCATCCGATTCAACCTATGTGAACCCACGACATCAAATTAGAATAAACTAACGAGCTTAACTTACCTAAAGGTATCAAACAATCCAAACTTTTAGCTCAAATTCAGCAAACACAGATCATACTGGCCTTAAATACTCCAAATAACATCAGCTCTAGAAGGGTCAAAAATGTAGGAAACAAGTTCAAACAATCTAACTTGAGCCAGAAGAGCCGCTTAAGCTGAGTTGTCGAGCCAACACTAAGCCGAGTGGCGCCGCACGATGAGGTTTGAGACGAGGCACGAGTTGTGGATTTGATAGTAGCTTCGACACGCATGCCGCACATGAGTCAATTGGGAAGGATTGTGGGTCACGGGTCGTTTATGGGTAGGCTGATGTGTTCATCCATGGGATGCAATTTCTAGCTCGCATAGGTTGGATTGGGCACTACGTGACTCAAGGCCGTGGGCTTCTATAGACGGCTAGTTGCTATCCTATGACAACGGGTCTACCCGAGCCGAATGCAGACCCGACTTAACCTAATTAAATCCAAATTTGTCTCCAAATAAAACAAAATTTCATTACAGAAAGGCTACAAATCAAATGTTGTATTCCACCAAATATCATTGCTACCATAAACAGCTCATGTATTTCATGTCTGCAGAATTAAACTTTAAGCCTTTAAGAATAATGATATTTAAATGAGATGTTAAGAACTATACAAACTTTAACCTTATAATCATATTTTCACATACATTAAACCTTCCTATAATGAACTCCAGTGGGGTGATTCAAATGCTCTGTTCGTCCATTACGATTGGCTCACTCGATCTTTTCCAGTATTTCCAACCGGGTTTTTCTCTTCCACCCTTTCATTGATGCAACGAGGTTAACCAAACCAATAACTTGGCTCTTACTGTATTCCTGCAAAAACGGGAAAAATTCTCTAAGCCACGAAAAAGGCGTCAAGGATTTAAAGATCGATGTTTACAGAAATATGTCGTCACAATCGTGTCAGAAATGCAACACTATTTTCATTAATAATAAACATGTCATGCTATCCAAATATTTAGTTTTCAAAACTTCCGTATGTCAGGAATCACGAATCTCCACAATGCTATGATATTGTCCACTTTGAGTATAACCTCTCATGACTTTGCTTTGGGCTTCACCGAAAGGCTTCGTACCAATGAAGATGTATTCCTTACTTATAAACCAATGATCATTTCCTTAATTAGCCAATGTGGGACTCCTTCCCAACAATCCTCCCGTGGAATAAAGTACACCAAAGAGCCTCTACTAAGACCTAGGGAGCCTTCGAACAGCCTCCCTCGAACAAAGTACACAATTTATTCGAAAATTGAGTCACTTTTGACTACAATTTCGAGGGTCTCAATTTCTTTGTTCGACATGACTTTGATACCATGTTAGGAATCACGGATCTCCACAATGATATGATATTGTCCACTTTGAGCATAAGCTCTCATGGTTTTGTTTTGGGCTTCCCCAGAAGGCCTCATACAAACGAAGATATTCTTTACTTATAAACCCATGATCATTCCCTTAATTAGCCAACATGAGACTCCCTCCCAACAATCCTCAACACAATATTCATATACAGATTCACATTAGCGATACATATGGATTAAGCTGCGAATCCAAACCTAGCTCAATGGATAAAGTACCAATTACAATTACCATTCCGGAGGACAATGGTTCAATCTCAACCCCGCAATTGTCAGACTTAACAAAAAAAATTAAGGTTCGTATTGATATTGATGTTGAACTAAAAAGCAATGACATCCAATGGGCATCCTAAACTATATGCAAGCGTGAATATTCAAACTTTCTCAGTTCAAGGTAAGTTTCTTACCGGGTGAGCTCGTGTCCAGTGTACGTATTCGGTTTCTGGAAGGTAGTACGCCTTTTCGATGATATGTCATTAGTATGTTAAATAACACGCTTTAGATAAATAGTCAACCAAGTTTGCTCGAAATTTAAAGCTCAGGCTTACCTTAATGAAAGTCTCAACCATTTGTAACTTAGGCTTCACATTCGCAGAAACAAAATGTTGCAAGCCATTGATTAAAACCTGAAAATGAATAAAATTGCATTATTAAACAGCAAAACAGAGAAGAAGAGAAAGGAACCTATAAATAATGGCGTAAGCAAAGATGCAATCAGTAGCATAGCTCATAGATACCTGAAGATCCAATGACATCAGAGCGCGTCCTTCATCGGAACATCGCTTTATTCGTGATATACCTTCAATAAGTGTTTCTGCAACAATATCCAAACCATACTCCAAGAGGAGGTCTTGAACCTACAAATGTCAAACATATAAGGTTTCAAAAGCAATTACAATAATGGAGAGACTAATAATCAAGCTAAGGTTATACATCCCTTTAACCTAATCAGTACACTAGAACGTCTTTCAATTAACCAGACAACTTGAACTTCAATAAGAAAAATTATCTCATGGTTTACTACAGGGACAAAGAATCAAACCACAGAATCAATGAAATTCACAGGACGCCATGATTGTGAAAAAAGCCCGCCTGAGGCTCAAAAGGGTTTGGAACGGGTATAGACATGGTTTTGGTGAACGGTCATACACCCTTGTATTGACCCAACGTGAAATAGTAAAGACCTATCTAAGATGAAAACATGTAAAAGGGGTTTGGAACAGGCATGCAACTATGGGCAATACGTCCTAGAAAAACAAGATTGGGACATTTGCCATGCAGCCATAGGCAACACGCCTTGGACAAGCACGACCGTGACACATCGCATACCATTTTAATTTATTTTTCATTTAAATTTTACTGAATATACGAAAACATATATGTAAATAACATCACAAATTTAGAAAATAATATATATTTAACTTACTATAAAGAAGATATATCTTAAATTCATGGGCCGAGAGGGAAGCATAACATCAGAAATTAAAGAAAACATACATACATAACTTCAGCAATTTAAAAGGAAGATATGTTTATCTTTTTAAATAATATTTTATAGAAATAAAAAAATATAAAAATTTAAATAATAAAGAATGAATTTAGAATCGTGGGCTCAGATAAAGTGGGTGTTAAGAATATTCTTACAAAGCATCTTAGTCAATGATCTATTACACTCGATCAAAGTTAAATACATTACAGAGAACAAAAGGACCAACAAACCAGTAGCTATAAACATGATGAAAACAGCTATCAACAGAGAATTCATAAAAAAAACACAAAAATGAAAAAAAAACTTGATCAATTCTGCCTAATTGATTACCTCCTTGCGAACTCCGCTATGAGCCAGCCTTGTTTTATAATGCTTGAATTCTCCCAATAACAAGTCGACGTACCTATTCATACAGTTTAATTAAACGATGTATTAACAATAGTCACGAACTCATAAGTTAATAAAATCTTAAGCTATGGGGCCTGAGCCTGTTCCTAAAGCACAGGCTCTCGTACCAAATCCAACATATAAATCAGCCATCCTACCAGACTTCAAATGAAAAGTGCTAAAATGTAAGGAACTAAATTGAAATTTTTAAACAAAACATATTCTTAAAAATATACTCTATTTTTGCACTAGGCGACCTTTTTCACCTTAGAAGAATGTAAAACATGCGGATACAATGTGGTTCGTCCATCATTTTAACAAAATCAGATAATATTTAATAGGTTGAGGTTATTGAAATAAACTTAAAATGCGAAATGTAGTTAATTTGTTAGGAAAGTTAATTTGAAAAAGCCAGGTGAAAGAAAAGGCCCAGAGCCTTTTTAGGGAATGATGGTAGGGGTTTATGAGCGTTTCTCTCACCATATTATTAGTTTTAGAAAAGGTATAATCCTTTAACGGTAAAGTCAGAGCAAAAAACAGAGAGCAAAGAAATACAATAGAAAAGGTTTTTTATAAAATCAGCGTTCTTTGTCTCCTCGTCTCTTCTCTCTCAACATCTCCTTCATAAGCGTGTGTGTGTGAGATTTACTTCACAAATTAGTGAGTATTATTTTAACAGAGAGAGATGTAATAGCTCTCATCTAAAGCTCTTTCACTTGATATAAAAGTAACAGGCCAACCTTTAACCATAGTTTGGGAAGTACATTTATATGAGTGTCTATATATATATGTATATATAAGATTAACATAGAAGACTAACGACAAATAGATTGAGTATCTTTAGAGAACAAACCCATTATGCTCCAGTCCAAGCTCTTTTACTTCCCATTTTGCATTGGCTATCCGGTCAACATAACTGTAAAAGGAGCTTATCGTCAAAAATCGTTGCAATCTTCGAAAATTGTAGGTACTGAATTCCATAAAATAATTTTACATTTTAGCCTGTGGAAAAGGAAGTCGCTGCTAATGACGTTGAACCATATAACGTTTAAAATATAATCGAGGAGAGCAAAAGTTTCAAATATGAGAAGGGAAATTACTACTATGTATATACCTGTACGAACAACATTACGTCATAATTTAATAATAATCTAGTTAGCTAGCTTTATCTTTTTCCTCTTAGACACAGGCTGCCTGCTTTGAACGACAAATAGGCAGGTCGTTAATGATTAGGCGGGTAGTTGTTAAGCTAGGTGACATATGATTGGAATGGTAATCTGCATAAGGCCTCGAGAGTTGCCCACTGCGAGTCACCATGGAGGAGATTTTTTGGAAATGGTTGGAACTTGGAGCAAAACTAGGCTGAATAAAGAAAATGCACTGAGTTCTTTTGCCTATTGTCACGGTCATGCTTGTCCAAGGCGTGTTACCTATGGCTGCATGGCAGATATGTCCCAGTCTTGCTTGTCAAGGGCATGTTGTCCATGGTTGCATGCCCATTCCAAACCTCTTTTATATGCTTTCATCCTAGATAGGCCTTTACCATTTCACGTTGGGTTATTACGGGGTGTATGTCCGTCCACCAAAACCATGTCTACACCTGCCAAGGCTAAAATGTCCCAAAATGTACTATGGGGGATATGATTAGTTGTCACATCTTCCTACCCCGAGTTGTATGCTATTTAAGCCATGGTATTTCTTTATTTGCTTATAGTCATAACGTTGCTTTCTTCAATTCTTTAAATCGTTTTCAAATGTATTTCCTCCTTCACGTTTTCTAAACCTTTTATCACAATGTGACTCGAGGCTCGAACATACGTCGATGTTGTCCGTGATGTCCGAATTTCTCATAGCTGACTTATTCGTTTGGTTAGAACAAATGGCGCACAATTGCTGTCCCATTATCGCAAGAGTGCGATTGTGACACCTAGTTTCACCAATGTGCTACAGATACTTCTATAATAGGTTACTGAAATGCTCGGCTTGGCAACCAGTTTGGATGATAACACAATGATGATCTCATTCCAGAAAGCCCCCATCAAATACCCATAGCTGTCACAAACATTCCTTGTTGGTTCTCCTACAGCTAACAACGGTTTTCAACAGAAGTACTGTGCTATAAAACCTATCAGATGTTATTTTGGGGATGACACAGAAGTAGCATATATCAAAGGCCAATGATTACGACTGTGGATGGCTTCGTATTCTCTAATGGGATACAACACCTTGGCCACGAACAAGATTTATAACTTCGCCAGTAGATTGATTTCCTATCTAAAACGTTAAATGATTTCAAATCACTTTGATCTTACCCATGTACTGCACCTTACTGCTACTACTTCAATACTATTAAGTGAACCACATGTTCTACCAATGAGTAGAGAAATTCAACTAACTATAAAGGATTGAGCAGTGAACACTGATATGTTTTTAGGCTTTGACAAGGGTAAAAGACACCTCTCAAAAGATTCTTATGAAAAATCAGATTTCATTGAGAAATTGAAAGATTACAAATGAGTATACCAAGAACAGCCTAACAGAAAAATATGAAAAAAAAGAAAAAGAAAAAGAGAGCTGACTAGCTATGCAAAAACGGCTCGAATAGGATGTTTCGTTTTTATTCTCCTTTTCACTCCTTGAAGTTGGTTTCCCATTTTTGTTTCTTATCATTGGTTACAAAAGCTCACATCTTGTTAAAACAAACATACCTCTATAAGAACGTTAATGACTTCATTAAAAAGTTAATTTCCATTTTCTCAGTTTAAGCAAGATGTAATTGTAGAATAAAACCTGTTTTTGCAAATAATTGCGAAGTTCTTGTGCTACTTGTCACAATCGCACTTTTGATGGCAGTAGACTTGCGATTGTGCGGCACTCACTTCTCAAGTGAGTTAAGCCAATTCGTTCTTGTGTCGCCTCGGCCAAGCGACGTATGCTCGAGCCTATGGCCCCGGTTCAAGAAGAAAGTTTTAGAAAATGGGGGCAGAGAGAGATTTCGAAAGAGAGGTTTTGAAAGCAAGATTTGAGAAATTGAAATTGGTGCTATATATGCAAGCAAAAAGGCAACAACAACGGCTCACAGTATGTAACTATTGGTAGAGAGAAGTTGACAACTACTCATATCCACCTATAGTATATTTTGAGGCATTTCATGTCTGGCAGACCTAGACATGATGTTTGCCGAAACGTCATACTCACTTAGAAATACAAAAGTAAAGCATTACAACATGGAAAAACATAAAGGGTTTGGCTTGGCATACGCATGCAGCTATGGGTCACATGCCCTGGACGAGCATGACCGTGACATCCTCCCCCACCTAATAGAATTCACGAATCCTCCGTACAGGTCTTCCTACCTTCCTAACCCTATTGGCCAGTATTGCCTCTTTGATGTTTTTTGTTTTCAGATCGATGCTCAGTCTGGTGGTTGCATTTCACTGATCGTCGTTTGGATCGGGATGATAGGGCTTCAGGTTACTCACATGAATTACTGGATGGATTTTCATTCATGTGGGTAACACAACTTTGTAAGAGGTAGCCCCAATCTTTTTGAGAACTTCAACTGGCCCTTCATATTTTCGAAAAGTCTTTGGTCCTTTCGACGGCGGGATCTTATATGTTCTGGCCTCAGCTTAATAAGGACTTAGTCTCCTGCTCAAACTGGAGGGGGCGATGCTTCTCGTCTGCTCACTTCTTCATGTGTTTGGAAGCTTTTTCCAAATACGCTCGGGCTATATCTGTAGTCTGCTTCCATTCTCTGGTGAAGTTCTGAGCTTGAGGGTTCTTTCCTGCATAAGAATGATCAATAATATGAGGCAAGGACGATTGTCGTCCACTTACAATTTCGAAGGGGGTATTTCCGTAGACGAACTCGTTTGACAATTGAAACAAAACTAAGCGATATCCAGAAGTTGTACCTAGTTCTTCTGACGAGCGTCGACGAAGTGACATAAGTATTTCTTGAGCAAGAAGTTGAACCATTTTGTCTGTCCATTGGTTTAGGGAGGGTAGCTCGATAAGATATTTAAAGTCGTTCCCAAGAAGGTGAATAGCTCAATCCAGAATGTGCCAATGAATCTACCATCCCTATCGTTGACGATGCTCGACGGAATGCCCTATAGCTTCATAATATGTTTGAAAAATAGTTTGGCTGTTAGTTCGGCCGAGCATATTTTAGGGGTGGGAATGAACGTTGTGTACTTCGAGAATCGGTCTATGATGACCAAGATGACTTCATAATCACCGACTTTTGGGAGGTGTGTTATAAAGTCTAGAGACACACTTTCCCAAGGCCTTGTTGGCACGGGTAGAGGTTCCAAGAGTCCTGAGACTTTGACTTTCTCGATTTTGTCTTATTGGCAGATGAGACACGTCTTGGTGTACTGCATTATGTCGTGACACATATTTGTCCAAAAATACCCCTTTTTGATTAAGGCATAAGTTCGTGGCCACCCAGGGTGTTCGGCCCATAAAGTATTATGACATTCTTTGATGAGCTTCTTCCCTTAGTTCTCCTGTTCTTGGGACATATAATCTGTTTCGTTTTGTGTCTTCCCAGCTTTGGCTAGTTCAACGACGACTTTGGCCAGCGGGTCTTGGAGTAAATGTTCTTTTATGATGTCGCGCATCGATCTTAGTTGAGTGAATATGGGCTAACATGCACAGGGCCGCATATTCGCCCTTCCGACTCAGTGCGTTGGCTGCTCTTTCCTGTTTTGTGTTCAAATTTGAAGACAAATTCGGCTAACGACTCTTTCCATCGAGCTTGTTTTTCCGTCAACTTTGGTAGATCAAAGAAGTGGCAAATGGCACTGTTGTCCGTCTTCACCACGAAGTGCAATCCTAAGAGGTACTGTCTCCAGACTCATAGGCAATGTGCAACAACTAGCATCTCTTTTTCGGAGACCGAATACTTCCTTTCTGCATCATTGAGCTTTCGACTTTCATAAGCGATGGAGTGACTTTCTTGAATAAGGACACCGCCTAGGGCAAAGTCGGAAGCATCTGTCTCTACTTCGAATGGCTTAAAAACATCCACCAATCCGAGGACAGGACCCCTCATCATGGTTGTCTTCAGATCTTCAAAGGCCATTTGACATTCATTTGACCACGACCAAGGGTGGTCTTTCTTTAGAAGTTCTGTTAATGGGGCGGCTCGTCGTGAAAACCCTTCGACAAACTGGCTAATAATAGTTTGCCAATCCTAGGAAGGATCGTACATCGGATACTGAAGTTGGAGTTTTCCACTTTTGGATAGCTTTTATCTTGTCGCTATCTATATTGATCTGTCCACAACTGATGACGTGTCCAAGAAAGTTGATGCATGTTTGTGTGAAGATACATTTTTCTTTCTTGACATATAACTGATTCTACCGCAGCTTGTCGAACACTAGCTTTAGGTGCATCTTGTGCTCTTCTAGGGTTGTGTTGTATACGAGTATGTCGTCGAGGTATACTATGACGAATTGATCCAAGTATTCGTGGAAAACGTGGTAATGTGCAAAACGTAGTTGTGGCGTTTGTTAGACCAAAGGGCATTATTAGAATTCGAAAGCCCCATATCTTATTACACACGTCGTCCTAGGCTTATCCCCTTCAGCGATACGTACTTGGTAATACCCTGATCGTAAGTCCAGCTTCGTGAAGTATTTGGTCCCGTGAAGTTGGTCAAACAAGTCGGATATTATCGGTAGTGGGTATTTGTTACGTACAGTCACTTTGTTTAAGGCTCAACGTTCCATTCTTCTTCTTTTGAAACAGTACGGGGGCTCCGTAGGGTGCCTTTGCGGGGCGGATGAATCCCGCCACCAACAAGTTTAGTTGTTTCCTCAATTCGGCTAGCTCAGGGGTAGCCATCCGATATGCGTTCTTCGCTGGGGGTTTAATCCCAGGGAGGAGTTCAATTTCGTGATTGATGCCTCGACGAGGTGGTAATGTTTGTGGTAAGCTCTCTGGCATTATGTCGGCATAGTTAGCTAGAACACCCTTGATTTCGCTTGGAATAGTCTCATCAGTGGTCACGTCTTCCATCAGAGGTATAGCCATAAATGCGGGTTTCTCTCGTGCGAGTCTTCTTTTCAATTGTGGTAGAGATCATTTTAAAATTACCTAGTTGCTTGATGCTTGCATGTACACTGTGGGTGGTTGTGATTGGTAATCACCAAGCATTTCGTCAATGGCATTGGGATGACTTTGTGTTTTAGGAGGAAGTCCATCCCACGTACTACGTCGAAATCGTCCATACGAACCACGACAAGGTCCATTTCTCCTAACCAGACCCCTAATTTCAAGGGGACTCTTTTGGAGACTCCCACGATAGGCAAGGCCTCGAAGTTGATAGCTTTCATTTTTCCAGGGTCCTTTTCTATGATGAGTCCCAACCTTCGGGCTTCTTGGTTGGCAATGAAATTGTGGGTCGTGCCCGAGTCTATCAAGGTGTTCTTGCTTGGTCGCGAGTTTATCATTGCGTCTATGAACACAAGCCCTTTCTCTATTATCTCTTTCGGGTCGACCTTCCGTTGAAGGGCTGACAAGAATTTGAGTGCGCACCCATCCAGGGGTTGTCTTGGTCTTCCTTCTTGTCTTGTGTAGTCTCGACTCCTGGATCGTTGTTCTCTTGAATAGACACTTGGAATGCACTGAGAGAGGCTCGGTGAGAACAGTTTGTGAGGGTCTTTACACAATAAGCATTGTAAAGGCGTAGTCGGATAGTTCTTTTGAGGTAGGGTCCTCGAGATGTCCCTGCTTGGTTATTCTGAGGAGGTCTATCTACTGGGGCCTTCATTTCAATAACCCTGCGGCTTATACGGTTTCCCCCCGTGTTTAAGTTTTGTGTTATTTTTCTTTGGAAACTAGCTTCACTTCCAAAGTCTAGGAGTCTTTTAATGCTGGCGATTGCGGTGGCTAGGTCTTAAAACCTTTTTCTCGTATATCTTTGTCCTGGCCCATGGTTGCAACCCATTTATGAAGATGAATATCTGTCTTTATCTGACATGTCTCTAATATCCAGCATTGAGAATTGCTTGACATATTCCCTTATGCCTCCCGTTTGTTTTAGGCTGTAGCTTTTCCCTGGTTATGTATTCTATATTTTTGGGGAAGAATTTGACCCTCAACTCTCTCTTGAGGTTTACCCACGAGTCGGTGTATAATCCATTTTCAATGTCTTATACCTTCGAACGTCACCAAAGCTTTGCATCGTCTGTGAGATGCATTATGGCTACAGTAACTTTTATGTCTTCAGTACAGGCTCCTGTGGCTTTGAAGTATTGTTCGACATCAAAGATAAAGTTCTCCAACTCTTTGACATCTTGGTTCCCTTTGAAAGATCTAGGATCTGGAAACTTCAGTTTGTTGGGTCCGGTATGAGTTTGCCCTGAAATGACTCCATGGCTTTCATGGTCACCCTAGTTTGGGTGTTCATCTCAGCCATCTTTCCTTTGATGTCATCGATCGTTGTTCTAAATTCGTCAGCTAATTCATTAAACAACTTTATCATAGTATTTTGTAGCTCGTTGAACTCTTCGACACGTCCCTCCTTGTGCACGATAGAGCTATCGGTCTACCAGCAGGTCTTGAGCTGCTCGTAGGAGTAACTCTTTCTTTGAGCGAGTCCACTCGAAACATTAGTTCTTTGATTGGCAACCCATCCAGGCGGTTGCCCATTGTGTCAATTTCTTCGACTTTTTCATTCAATTCCATCACTCTTGCTTCCAGGAAGCGAACGGTGTCAGGAACTTCTTTGAGGAACAACATTTCCTCCTCTATCAAAGTAAGTCGGTCGGCTTGTGATTTGGTGTCGACTTTGTCGTCGACATGGTTTCAGTTTTTAATATGTCACGGAGCTAACAAGACTCTGATGCCACTTGTCACAATCGCACTTTTAATGGTAGCATACTTGCGATTGTGCGACACTCACTTCCCAACAACAAGTGAGTTAAGCCAATTCGTTCTTGCGTCGCCTATGGCCAAGCGACGTATGCTCGAGCCTCTAGCCCTGATTCAAGAATAAAGTTTTAGAAAATGGTGGCAGAGAGAGATTTCGAAAGAGAGGTTTTGAAAGCAAGATTTGAGAAATTGAAATTAGTGTTATATATGCAAGCAAAAAGGCAACAACATTTCACAGTATATAACTATTGGTTGGGAGAAGTTGACAACTAGTCAAATCCCCCTATAGTACATTTTGAGGCATTTCATGCCTAGCAAGCCTAGACATGATTTTGTCGAAACATCATGGCATTACAACATAGAAAAGCATAAAGGGTTTGACTTGACATAGGCATGCGACCATGAGCAACATACCCTGGAAGAGCATGACCGTGACACTACTGGTACACATCATATTTTGTTCTAGATTCAAGTATGCTTACATTCCTTTTCCTTCTAGGGTTGGCAAGCATTAACAAGATATCAAATTTATTTTCAATATTGGAAAGTAAGCAGACATTTTGTCAAAATAATTCTCACTCACCTTGTATTTAATGTTGATTGTGTGCACCCACCTATCAAAATAGGCGCAAAATATGTGCAGTGTCACGGTCATGCTCGTCCAAGGCGTGTTGCTCATGACCGCATGTCCATGGCAAGCCAAACCCTTTATGTCTTTCCATGTTCTAGTGTTTTACTTGTGTATTTCTAGGAAGTATGACGTTTCGGAAAAATCATGTCTAGGCCTTCCAGACATAAAATGCCTCAAAATGTACTATAGGGGGATATGACTAGTTGTCAACTCCTCCCTACCAATAGTTATATACTGTGAGTCATTGTTGTTACTCTCTTGCTTGCATATATAACGTCTCTTTCAAAATCTTTCTTTCGAAATCTCTCTGCCGTCGCTTTCTAAAACCTTCTTCTTAAACCGATGCCAGAGGCTCGAGCATATGTCGCTTGGCCGTAGGCGACGTAAGAACGAATTGGCTTAGCTCACTTGTTGTTGGAAAGTGAGTGTCGTACAATCGCAAGTCCGCTGCCATCAAGAGTGCGATTGTGACAAGTGGTATCAGAGCTTTGTTAGCTCTGTCACCTAATAAAAACCGAAACAATGTCGACGACAAAATCAACACCCAAATCACAAGCCGACCGGCTTACTTTAATAGAAGAGGAAATATTGTTCCTCACAGAAGTCCCTAACACCATCCGCTTCTTGGAAGCACAGGTGACGGAATTGAATGAAAAAGTCGTAGAAATCGACGCAATGGGCATCCGCCTGGATGGGTTGTCAATCACAAAATTAATGTTTCGTGTGGCCTCGCTCGAAGAAAGAGTTGCTCCTATGAGCAGCTCAAGACCTACTGGTAGCCTTGATAGCTCTATCGCGCACAAGGAGGGACGTGGGAAGAGTTCGACGAACTACAAAATACCATGATGAGTTTGTTTAATGGATTAGTTGACGAATTCAGAACAACGATTGATGTCATCCAAGAAAAGATGGTCGAGATGAACACCTGAATTGAGGTGACCATGAAAGCCGTGGAGAACGTCACGGCTGGGCAAATTCATACGGGATCCAACAAACTGAAATTCTCAGACCCCAGACCCTTCAAAGGGAACCGAGATGCCAAAGAGTTGGAGAACTTCATCTTTGTTGTCGAACAGTACTTCAAAGCCACAACGGCTTGTACTGACGACATAAAAGTGATAGTAGCCTCAATGCATCTCATAGACGATGCAAAACTTTGGTGGCGTATGAAGGTGCAAGACATCGAGAATGGATGGTGCACCATCGACTCGTGGGAAGACTTCAAGAGAGAGTTGAGGGACCAATTCTTCTCCGAAAACGTAGAATATATAGCAAGGGAAAAACTAATAACCCTAAAACAAACTAGAACCATAAGGAACTGTCAGACAGTTCTCGCCCCTGATGCTAGATATCAGAGGCATGTCAGAGAAAGACAAGGTATTTCTCTTTATAAATGGGGTACAACCGTGGGCAAAACAAAATACACGAGAAAAAGATTCAAGACCTAGCTACCACAATTGTAAGCGCCGGGAGACTCCTAGACTTTGGGAACGAAGCGAGTTTCCAAAGAAGAACAACACAAGCCCCAAACACTAGGGGCAAAACATATAAGCTGACAGGTCACTGAAATGAAGGCCCCAATAGGCCAAACGGAAGTAACGACAGACCAAGTGGGTGGACAGATAGACCTCCTCAGAATAACCAAGTGGAGACATCTCAGAGGACCTTACCCTCAAAAGAAATACCTGACGGCACCTTTACAATGCCTGTTGTGTAAAGGCCCCCACAAACTGTCCTACTGTCCTCTCTCAGTGTACTCAAAGTGTCCATTCAAGAGAGCAACGACACAGGAGTTGAGACTACGCCAGACAGGAGGGAAGATCAAGACAACCCCCGAATGGGTACGCTTAATTCTTGTCAACCCTCCAACAGAAGGTCGACCCAAAGGAGATAATAGAGAAAGGGCTCATGTTCGTAGATGCAACAATAAACTCCCGACCGAGCAAGAGCACCTTGATAGACTCAGGTGCGACCTACAACTTCATCGCCGACCAGAAAGCACAAAGATTGGGACTCAACATAGAAAAGAACCCCGGAAAAATGAAAGTTGTCAACTCCGAGGCCTTGCCTATTGTGGGAGTCTCCAAAAGAGTCCCCTTCAAATTAAGGGCCTGGTCAGGAGAGATGAACCTTGTCGTAGTTCGCATGGACGACTTCAACGTGGTACTTGGGATGGACTTCCTCTTAAAACACAAAGTTATCCCAATGCCACTGGTGAAATGCTTGGTGATCACCGACCACAACCCCACAGTAATACCTGCAAGCATCAAGCAACCAAGTAATCTTAGAATGATCTCGGCCATACAATTGAAAAGAGGATTCACACGAGAGGAACCTACATTTATGGCCATACCCATCAAATGACCACTGAGGAAACTATTTCAAGAGAAATCAAGGATGTACAAGACAGTTATGTTGACATAATGCCAGAGAGCTTACCACAAATGTTACCACCCCGTCGAGACATCGATCACGAAATTGAACTCCTCTCGGGGTTAAACCCCCAGCGAAAAACGCATACCGGATGGCTCCCCCTGAGCTAGCCGAATTGAGGAAACAACTAGATGAGTTGTTGGCGGCAGGATTCATCTGCCCGGCAAAGGCACCTTACGCAACCCCCGTACTATTTCAGAAAAAGAAGGATGGGACGTTGCGTCTGAGCATAGATTACAGAGCCTTAAACAAGGTGATTGTATGCAACAAATACCCACTGCCAATAATATCCGACTTGTTTGACCAGCTTCACGAGGCCAAATACTTCATGAAGTTGGACTTACGATAAAGATACTACCAAGTACGTATCGACGAAGGAGACGAGCCCAAGACGATGTGTGTAACAAGATATGGAACCTTTGAGTTCTTGGTAATGTCCTTTGGCTTGACAAATGCCCCAACTGCATTCTGCACGTTAATGAACCAGGTTTTCCACGAATACTTGGATCAGTTCGTCGTAGTATTCCTCGACGACATAGTTGTATACAACACAACCATAGAGGAACACAAGGTGCACCTGAAACTAGTGTTTGATAAGCTGCGGTAGAATCAGTTGTACGTCAAGAAAGAAAAATGTGCCTTCGCACAAATATGTATCATCTTCCTTGGACATGTCATCAGTTGTGGATAGATTGATATGGATAGCATAAGATAAAAGCCAAGAGTGGAAAATCTCTACTTCCGTATCCAATGTGTGATCCTTCCTAAGATTGGCAAACTACTATAGGCGGATCGTCGAAGGGTTTTTGAAAGACCACCCTTGGTCGTGGTCAAATGAATGTCAAGTGGCCTTTGAAGATCTGAAAGCAACCATGACGAGGGGTCCTGTCCTCGGATTAGTAGATGTTACTAAACTATTTGAAATAGAGACAGATGCTTCCGACTTTGTCCTAAGCGGTGTCCTTATTCAAGAAGGCCACCCCATCGCTTATGAAAGTCGAAAGCTCAATGATGCTGAAAGGAGGTACACCTCTTGGGATCACAATTCGTAGTGAAGACGGATAACATTGCCATTTGCCACGTCTTCGACCAACCGAAATTGACGGCAAAACAAGCCTGGGGGCAGGAGTCGTTGGCTGAATTCGACTTCAAATTTGAACACAAGGCAGGAAAGAGTAACCAAGTCGCCGACGTGCTGAGTCGAAAGGGCGAACAAGCGGCCCTGTGCATGTTAGCCCATATTCACTCAAGTAAGATTGATGGGTCGTTGCGCGACATCATAGAAGAACATTTACTCCAAGACTCGTTGGCTAAGCCGTCGTTGAACTAGCTAAAGCTGGAAAGACACGACAATTTTGGGTCAAGGGAGACCTTCTGATGACAAAAGGAAATAGATTATATGTCGCAAGAACTGAAGAACTAAGGAAGAAGCTCATCCAAGAATGCCATGATACTTTATGAGCTAGACACCCTAGGTAACAACGAACTTATGTCTTAATCAAAAAGGGGTATTTTTGGCCAAATATGCGTGACGACATAATGCAGTACACTAAGACGTGCTTCATCTGCCAACAAGACAAAGTCGAGAAATCAAAAGTCTCGAAACTCTAGAACCTCTACCCGTGCCAACAAGGCCTTGGGAAAGTGAGTGTATCTCTAGAGTTTTAACATACCTCCCAAAAGTCGGTGAGTATGAAGCTATCCTGGTCATCATAGACCGATTCACGAAGTACGCAACGTTCGTTCCCACCCCTAAAATATGCTCGGTCGAACTAACAGCCCAACTATTTTTCAAACATATTGTAAAGTTATGGGGCATTCCGTCGAGCATTATCATCGATAGGGATGGTATATTCATTGGCACATTCTGGACTGAGCTATTCACCTTCTTGGGAACGACTTTAAATATCTCCTTGAGCTACCATCCCCAAATCGATGGGCTGACAGAACGGTTCAACTGCCTACTCGAAAAATACTTATGTCACTTCGTTGACGCTCGTCAGAAGAACTGGGTACAACTTCTAGATGTCGCTAAGTTCTGTTTCAATTGTCAAACGAGTTCGTCTACGGGAAAGAGCCCCTTCGAAATTATAAGTGAACGACAATCAGCCTTGCCCCATATTATTGATCATCCTTATGCATGAAAGACCCCTCAAGCTCAGAACTTCACCCGAGAATGGAAGCAGACAACAGATATAGCCCGAGGGTATTTGGAAAAGCTTTCAAACATATGAAGAAGTGGGCAGACAAGAAGCGTCGCCTCCTCCAGTTTCGAGCAGGAGACCAAGTCCTCATCAAGCTAAGGCCAGAACAGATCAGATTCCATAGTCGAAAGGACCAAAGACTTGTTCGAAAATATGAAGGCCCGGTTGAAGTTCAAAAAAGATTGGGGCTACTTCTTACAGAGTTGCGTTACCCACATGGATGAAAATCCACCCAGTAATTTATGTGAATAACCTAAAGCCCTATCATCCCGATCCAATTGACGATCTACGAAATGCAACCACCACACCGAGCATCGATGTGAAAACAAAAGACATCAAAGAAGCAATGACAATCCTGACCGATTGGTTTAGGAAGGTAGGAAGACTTGTACGGAGGATTCGCGAATTCCTTGTCAAATGGAAAAACCTCCCTGCGGAAGAAACCAACTGGGAACGTGCCGAAGATCTGGACTCCGCCGCAATCCACATCACTAGGTTTGAAAATAGTCGGTTGACAGGGGCGTCAACCAATTTGGTGGGGAGGATGTCATGGTCATGCTCGTCCAGGGCATGTTGCCCATGGCCGCATGCCCATGCCAAGCCAAACCCTTTATGTTTTTCTATATTGTAACGCTTTACTTTTGTATTCCTAAGGGAGTATGACGCTTCGACAAAATCATGTCTAGGCCTGTCAGACATGAAATGCCTCAAAATGTACTTTAGGGGATATGACTAGTTGTCGACTTCTCCCTACCAATAGTTATATGATGTGAGTCGTTGTTGTTGCCTTTTTGCTTGCATATATAATACCAATTTCAATTTCTCAAATCTTCCTTTCAAAACCTCCCTTTCGAAATCTCTCTTTGCCCCCGTTTTCCAAAACTTTCATCTTGAACTGGGGCCAGAGGCTCGAGCATACGTCGCTTGGTTGTAGGTTACGCAAGAACGAATTGGCTTAACTTGCTTATTGGTGGGAAGCGAGTGTTGCACAATCGCAAGTCCGTTACCATCAAAAATGCGATTGTGACAACTGCCACTCGTTCCTTTCTCCAATCAATGTGGGACATTCACCAAATCCACCCCCTTCGGGGCCCAACGTCCTTACTGGCGCACCACCTCGTGTCTATCCCCTTTCGAGGATAGCCTCCTTGCTGGCACATCGCCCGCCGCCTGGCTCTGATACCATTTGTAACGGTCCAGGCCCACCGCTAGCAAATATTGTCCTCTTTAGGCTTTCCCTTTTGGGCTTCCCTCAAGGTTTTTAAAACACATCTGCTAGGGAAAGATTTCTACACCCTAATGTGGGATTTCATAGAAAAAGAACCCCCAACATCTAAAGCTCGAACAAACTAAACAGTGTCCATTTAAATCTTCTTACCCATTGACATGAAGAAGCAGTCTTGCAGTGTTCTTATGAATATGCTCAATGAGATATGGAACGGCATCCAACTGATCAAAAGTAGATAAATTTAGTGTAAATTTCCAACACATAAAAATAGAAAAAGACTGTCAAAACCATTTACATACTATAAACATGAAAATAATAGAAATTCACTGAGCTATCTCAATATCAATAAGCAGGGAAAAAAACATTTGTATGAATAAAAGTTGCTGAATTAGGAATAATTTTAATAAGGTATTTAGTATGAAATACATAAGACATCCGGTCCACGATCTATAAAACAACCATTATCACTGAACAGTTTGTATTTATCTTGGATTCTTGGTTATATCCTTCCTGATAATATACACCTCCAAAGCCACTATATGAGCCATGACAATAAACCCACCCACACACATTGATGTTTGACAGAAAGAACGAGCACAGAAGTAGATCGAAGAGAAACTCGGTTGAGAAATAAACGGATAATGAAGCTAGTACTTCTATAATACTCATATGGACAACAATAAATTAATGATAAATTAATGCATTAGTTCAAGTCATGCAAATAAAGAAATTCAAATGAACTAACATTTATTAGGGAAATAATTACAAGCAAAAAAAAAACAAAAACAAAAATGAAATCAAAATTTCAAATGTAACAAGCTCTGTAATCAGTATTAGGCTGCACCAAGGATGAAACATTATGTTCCATGACATACTAAGAATGAAAAAATGTAACGGCCCAGATCCACTACTAGCAGATAATTGTTCTATTTGGGCTTTCCCTTTCGGGCTTCCCCTCAAGGCTTTAAAACGTGTCTGCTAAAGGAAGGTTTTTACACCCTTATAAATGGTGGTTTATTCTCCTCACCAACCAATGTGGGACATCACAATCCACCCTCCTTCGAGGCCCAACATCCTCGCTGGCACTCTTTCCTTCCTCCAATCGATATGGGACCACCCCCAAATCCTCCCCCTTTGGGTCCCAATGTCCTTACTGGCACACCGCCTCGTGTCTACCCTCTTCGGGGAACAGCAAGAAGTCTGGCACATCGTCTAATGTCTGGCTCTGATACCATTTGTAACGGCCCAGATCCACCGCTAGCAGATATTGTCCTCTTTGGACTTTCCCTTTCAAGCTTCCCCTCAAGGCTTTAAAACGTGTCTGCTAGGGGAAGGTTTCCACACCCTTATAAATGGTGGTTTGTTCTCCTCCCCAACCAATGTGGGACATCACAAAAAAACTGAATAAAAATGGAATATTACCAGATATACGTAAAAGTCTTCAATTACGGCCACGTTAGTTTGCAGGAGCATGGACTGAATATGAGCTTTAGACCTATGCATTATTCTTGCCACAAGGGATAATGAGTCAGCACCTGCACACCTTTCCTGCAGTTAAATGAACACAGTTTAGGGGAAAACCATTGAACCCAAACTGCCAAAAAAAAGCAGAAGTACCAACTGAAAGCTTACAAAGACTTTGAAGAATTGAGCGAACAAAACATACAAAAATGGTTTCCTTGTGAAATCATTAAATAAATTTCACACATCCCGAGTCCACAAGGTTCAATAAGAGAAAAAAATTTGCAAGACACTGATGAAGGAAGATCGTATGAAAATCCTAGTGAATTGAAATTAAGAGCCTATTTGGGCATATAAACCCCTAATTCATAAACACTAAAACACACAAATTTATGCAATCTCAACTCTAAGGATTAGGTTACACATGGATTGTCTTAATTAAGATTAAACTCTTGAGACAAAAAAAACAAGTTTCTTGGCCCAGATTTGAACACTCCACAAGATAGGATGATCGATCCTATTTGAATGTTCTAGGCATGCAACTTAACACATGAGTTGCAAATTTAAAAAGGAGCACCGTTCAAGCTAACTTTAGATGGAGCATAAGTGTTGTCATCATATAACACGAGAGAAAATGAGAAGGTGTAGGGTCTTCGAACGAATGAACAACTCCTTTAGTGAAGACGATATCAATATAGTTGTTGTAGTTAGTTGATTTTCTTTGTTATTTCAATCCATAAATATATTCATCAGAACTCAATACATCCAAAATACCACACTTGCTAGTTGCTTCACAATTACATGGCTCAAAATTCCAAAATTGCAACTAAAACCAAAATTGATACTTATTTCTCACAAATCAAAATAAAATGCAACAGAGAGAGAGAAAAGAAACGAAATGGAGATTTATATATATATATATAGTAATCAAAATAAAGAAAAGAATAAGCATTTCTAAAGTTGTAGCCTTGTATATAAATTAGCACCTTGAGACCAAGAGATGTTCCATGAAAGTAACCTAAGCTATTGCCAGGAGGGCTTGGGGTAACTTCATTGAAAGCAAACGTCGAATTTGAAGCTGATGGGGAAGACGAATGGGGTCTTATCCACTGATCACAATCCTGCGCAGCTCGTGACAAAGCTGTCTTCAACTTATCTGTATCCAGGAAGACCAGTCAAAATTCAAGAAAGCAAATTAGCGTCATTTAGTTTCTGATATAATAAACTTTGGAATAGACAATATAGAGTTTTAGGGACTGGTCCGGGACTCGGAAAAAGGAAAAAAGAAGAGCGAGTACAATTGAGAGAGTCCGGGAACCCTTTTCCACCAGAAGTAGTGTTAAGCTGGCCAAAAGTCTCGTATACAAAATAGAAGAACACTTCAAACAACTGGCACATTCCCTGCTTAAATTAATCCAATTAGAAATATTTTGGGCAGTTTAAAGGTGAATGATATCTAACAAGCTAACCATTAAATATTGGATACCTTGAAAAACTCAACATTCACTATCTCTAGTTTCTGCATAAGCGTTGCATACTTGTCCATGGACCTGGAATTTGGAAGATAAAAAAAACAATCCAAAATTATACAAAAAAATAAAGATTGTTTCTCATGCTTCACATTATCACTACAGATTCTTCACCTTAAAAGGCATAGAGATGATCCTGTTTGTGCTGTAATTTCATCATTATTATGGTTAGAAGAGTGGTTTAGTGAAAGTCTGGGTTTCAAAATTCTGCTTGGGAGTTGACTATCTTCATCAATAAAGTCGGCTAAAAGATCTTCATTTTCATCTTCAGAAACAGTATTAGCACCATTTGAAAGTTTGTCCGTATACTTCATTGGAGAGGAATTACTCCTATGAAAACCTTCACCTGCACTTCCATCCAGTTCTCCATAAAGGGCACCATTTGGTATGCCTTCCTTACATGTATGCATTTGTTTAAGTAAAAATGGATTTCCATTTTTGAGCCACCGCAAAAAACCACTTCTATCCATGCCTGTACTGACTGAACTTGTTGTTTTGTCTGAACGTGGGACCTTGCCCTTAGATGAGTTACCATCAGAGTGAACAAATAAAGGTGCTCCATCACCAACCAGTCCAGGAAAACTAACAACTTGAACTGTATCTGGTGGCAGTGTAAGCCAATTCTCTTTTTCCATAACCATCTTTAGAGCCTAAAAACATGAAGAGCAAAATCAATCACGAAGTACTAGTGAATTTTCACATTCAAACTTAAACATTGCTTAATTCAACCAAGTAGTAGAAGCATGGCTGAGACAGTCTACTTAAGTAAATTAAAATTTCCAAGAAATGCTGAAGAGTGATCGAATGCCAGTTTAGACTCGAGACATGAGAATTTATAATAACTACAACTGAATTTTGAAGAGTTTCTAATTGTCACAATAACTCTAGTTTTGTAAGCCGAAGAGAAATTTGTGGAGAATTTAATGTCAAAACTACAAAACCAATAGGAATGGCAAGAACAGAGAGAAATGTTAAGCAAGGAAACCAGCAGTTACTTTCTATATTAATCAAATATGAAGAGATAATTGAAATATTCATTGCTTTCTTAAAGTTAGCTGGCATAGGAAAAATTACTGAGATTTAAGAATGGGGCAGCGTTTAGATTCCATGGGCCTGCATGTATAGACAAATCTGAACCATGGCAAAATTAAGCAAGAAGGTCAACTTACGTGCATACTCTGCTTATGGAAAGCCACATAATAGTTTTCACAAACAATCTTCAACTTTTGCCTAAATTCAACTGCTTCAACTCCACAGAAGGCTTCTCCAGCCAATATGAAGACGTTGAGATCTTCGTAGTTTTTCAAGAATTGATGAATGCTCGTTGAACAAACAGCAGCAGAAGAAAGCAGTACTGAGACACGGCTAGTAGATAGTTGCCAAAGGTTCTTACGGCTTCTTTGTAGGGTTTGGGAAACAAAATTTATAGCATCTTTTCTCAGATGGTACCAGGGAGAACCACTGGTTGATGCTGTGCTGCTATCTGTCGGGGACCCTCTATTGAGATCACTCCGATCCATGTAAACAAAATTCGTATCCGCTGCAGTCCCCATTGAAGAGACATTGATCGTTGACTCAGGTGTATCTCCTAAATTAATGTCAGAATTATCTTCTTGTTGCTTCATGTTAGGAGTTTGGTCAATTGAGTCCTGAATCAAAAACATGCTTTATAAGATAAAAAATTTAAGCCCCCAACAGAAAAGCCTCCTGATCAGGGAAAGCGGGCAACATAAAATCTGCTTCTAACTACTAGCCCTTCAAACAAAAAAGTAGTATCAATAAAGAAATCAACAATAGCATCCTGAAAATAACTCACTAGGCCAACCCCCATGGAGTTAATTCCCTTATTATTTACATGACCCTTGTTGATCACTATTCCCTTGAAGAACTACGCATAAAAAAAAATCATCAGACATTTTGTTGTGTTTTCCACAATGACTCGAAGAAGGATTTCAGAAATAAGAATCTTCACAGATGATTACTTATGATTTAATCATACCTTTTTCTACATTCCATTTCTATTTGTCTGACCTTCAGTTATTATCATTATTTATTTTTTCTGAATAAGAAACAAAACTTTTCATTCATAATTGAAAAATTACAAGAAAGTTGAAACATCCATCCAAATGGTTAAGACTACAAAGAGAAGCTGAAAATATAAAAAGAAAAGAATCTTGCCAATTGGCTGATTCAATGTGACATGTTCTAATCCACCTAGACAATGGAGATGCAGGTGTTAATCCACTCTCCACCTTTACCCAAAGCCTTTTGACTTGAAGACTCATGTAAATCTGAATAAATGAGACCCTATAATATATTGAATTCTGTAGTAAACAGAGATTATGCATTATCTATTATTCTTGTAATTTCTTCTATTATGAGACTCTAAAATAAGCATAAGGCCTTCAGGAAATATCAAGTAACCAAGAGGTAGACTTGGCCACTGAAACCAAAAAGCTGTCCTGCAAAAATTAGCCCTACAAGATATGTATGCAAAACCATATGATTAACTGGAATAAATAAGAAATAGTAAATATGGTAATAGACCTTGGTATCCAGTTGGAAGCTAAAGATCTGATAATATGAGCACACCAAGGTAAATAAGACAGCTAGTGTTTTTAGTAAACACAGCCTAAACTTTGATTCAGGAATCTGAAAGCATAGATCGCTGTATGTAAGCCTGTAAATTGAATAAAATAAGTTAAAAGTTTTTATTTGACACACTGAATGCGAGACTCAGCAATTTCAAGAACTTTACCTACTATTTTGTATATGTACATCCTGATCCTGCAAAGATAGAATACTCATCATTGAATATTTCATCAATTACTAATCAAGGAAATGATGTAGAATAAAATGAGAAGATTAAAAGAAAGCTCAATTAGATCTTTTTGTTCCAACTTGCTGTTTTATCAGTACGTTAACATAGTCGTCGAATCCATTTAGTTCAACGTATGTATTTAATTTGATGTATGTCAATGACTTAAAGTAGACGTGAGAAAAAGCAACCTCAAATACAGCAGTTGTGTTTTAAACTAAATGCTACCTATAAAAAAAATTATAAAAAACTTTCCACATAGCTTTGTGCGTTAATTTGTATTCCATTTATATTTCAATGGAAATAAACTTCAGATGGTATAAATCTGCAAAGTAGGAAGCAATTTTGAACTCTCCACATAAACCGGTTCCTCAATTTGAATGACTCGAGCGCACCTCTTGCACAATGCCTTTCAAGGAAGAATGGGTTTCTGATATAACTTCCTGCATAAAAAAGCTTTGTATCTTTTCAGCAAGGCCAGAGACATCTCCTATTAGCGCATAGGCATCAACCACCTGTTCATAATGACAAAAGCCGGATCATGTTAAACAAAACTTCATTAGAGAGAGAAATAAGTTCCGTGATTAAAGCACTTGCAATGGTTCTACAATTACAAAGAGTGAACATATCCCCCAACCCCCTATCTTCTTCCAAAAGGAACTCTCTCTCCCATCTCCCACAACACATTTAACAAACCAGGAGAGAGAAGGAAGGAAAAAGAAGCCCAACCTAATTCATCTGCTTCCCACTTAGCTCACAAGCCCATGCTTACCAGGCTCAGCCATTTGACCAATAAACACTATGAACAGTACTATTCTCATTGCCTAAATTTCCCCGACGTCTTTTCCTTTATTGGAGCAAAAATGGTAAAGATTTCAGAAATAAATAAACGTGGATGGAAAAGTTCAACATCGAAAAGTCCATCCACAGCCCTTTAGGATATATAATACAGGACCCTAGTCCAAATAAAATGTGAATGGACTTTACAATGCTCAAGGTTAAATAATAGAAACATGAATTGCGCGTCAAGAATGAACAATTCTGGAAAGGAAGAAGAAAAAAAACTAAGTTCTATCACAAGAAAATAATCCTCACGGTTAAATAAGCCTCTTTCTTGAACTCCTGACAGACTTCTATCAAAAGTGAATCCAACTTTTGTAGCGTTCTTCCAAGCCAAGTCTACAACATTTTGTAAAAGAGATGTGTAAATCATCATAAATCATTCATCCTTTAAAATGTTTACCATGAGAGAAAATATACAGAATTTTTGCAACTATAATGCTCGGTATCATTGAAAATACTCACCTCAATGCCACAGCTCATCTCTCGAATTACTGAAAGCTCTGAAAAACTATCCAATAGCTGCAAATACTCAGATAAGACCTGAAAAGCCTGTATAGCAGGCATGTTCGGCAGCACAGCTAGAAAAGTTAATAAGCAGACATCATTACTCCCTCTGACATGTTCATTAGTCCAGTACTCTGAGCTCAGCTATAAAAAGCTTAACAAGAAGCAAATTATGAAACCCACCTTGGAATAATTTCCCTCTTCAACAAGGATCTCGAGCATCGATTGCATGTCCACAGCATGACGAAGCTCACTCAAAATTGGAAGCATATCCTATTTGCATTACTTTGTCAATGAAAAGTTTATTACTTGAAAAGAAAGGATGGAAAAATTAAAAAAACAAAAACAAAAAAAAAACTAAATAAAGCTGGAAGCATATACTACTTAGCATACCAATGGATATTTTATTATGATGTAAACGATTCCGTGAGTCTTTATTCTTGTTTAACATTCTGTGGTTGTAAGTTTTGTATGTACATTTTCTTTACGGAAACCAGTGAAATGCATTAAGAGTTGACAACTTAGGGGCCGGGGGCAGAGGATTCATTAATGGAATAGAAGATCATTCCAAGGTTCCTCAAAAATTTGAATTGTTCCTTTAATGAGGAATATTGCTTGGGGTCATCTGGAATTTGAAGGGTCATGAATCCATTTAGTTTTTGAAGCATTCAGAAATCATCAGGCTCAAGAGTGCATATTTCTCTACCTTTCAGAATGATGGAATCAACAAAAAGAGTAGTAAATGTTCTTTGGAAATTGAAGGATTTTATGTTGTCTCTGCTAATAGTGTCAGCAGTATCGATAAGGAGTTTGTTCCTTTAAATCAAAAATTGGACCAACGGTTACTTGAGAAGTCATGTGAAGAAGGGACTCTCACACTTTTCGAAAATGGTTTCTGTATGCTATTCGCTGGTCAAAATCTTCATAGACATTATGTTTGACTTTTTTGGGGGCTCTTGTAATATTTGGAGATCTTTGCTTTGTGGTTTGGTTTTCTTCACATCTTTAAAGTTTGAATCCTTGAAAATTTTTCTATCATTTCACCAATCAATAAAAAGTTTTTATCTTGCGAGGAAAAAAAAAAAGAAAGAAATTAGGAGCCGAGCAGAAGGAACCTTCCAAGAAACTACAAAAGGAGAGTCTTCCAAACATTAATGATCTTGAGTTGGCTATACTTATAAAATAACTCTTATGGTAAGAACACCACCAAGAAGCATGTACACTACTAGCAAAAGAATATTAGGAGGACAACTAATATTAAAATATCATTTTTGGCTTCTTTCCCTCCATTAGTGCCAACTAATGGCTTTAACTGTGCAATTCCAGAGAATCATAGATTTTCCTTTGAAGTACATTACCCCTAAAGTCTCAGCAGTCACTGGTCAGCCTTTTGTTGAAAACAGATCTCTATGCCCAGTTGAGTCCGGATGAAAAGACCAACCACCACAAGTAAAAGGAACGAAGAATGAAAATGTGATCAATAGTGACTTCATTTTATTACAAAAGCTGCACACCTAGGAAGATAAAGCCCAGAAGGGGAATTTTCTTTCAAGTTTGTCTGGTACAGGGGGGCCTTTAGATAAGCTTGAGATTTAGTGAGGTGACTGAAGGTGGATTGGCTTAAAGAGAGCCTGAAGGGTCAAATTTCCAAATAATTTGATCTAGCCCGACATACACTCTTCATCTAATTTTTCTGTAAAAGCAGCCCAGCTAGCACTCTCTGTTAAAAAGTCTCCTCATAATCCAAAATCTCACATCTGAAGATCACCCCTCTTGCACGCTGGAATTGACGCTATGGAAGAAAGGATGAAAAGTTCTAGTTTTTTTTTTTTAGATAAAAAATAAACCAAACTTTCATTGAGAAAAAATAAATAATACACGAGTACACGAAAAGGAAAAGCCTACAAAAAGGAGTAAAAACTTAAAAAAAAAATAAAAAAAAAAAAAAAAAAAAAAAAAAAAAAAAAAAAAGAAAAAGGCTCCAATCAAGTACTTGAAACCTAGAGGATAATTACAAAATAACTTCAATACCAAAGTCTAGAGATAAAATGTAATCTAACAAGGGACTAAACATCAATAAAAGATCTCTCCAGCCCTCTAAAGATTCTATTATTGATCTCTCTCCAAAGGCCCCGCCAAAAACGGAACTTCTAGGTAAAGTTGTGAGAAAGGTAACGTTTCAGCTCAGGCACCTTCCCAAGACTGGCATGACCTGTTTCTAGCTTAAAAATTCAGAAAACTCAGAAAGCCTACCCAATGTTTATCGATATCCACTCAAGGTCTACCCCAAGCCAATCCTTTTATAGGTTTATTAGCCCATCCGTAGAGACCAGTGCCATAAATTGCGACTCACTATCCTCAATAGGTTATTATGTTGAACATGGATAAACTATCTTTGTAAAAAAATGTAAGCCATTAGTGAGAAGTTATAGCATCTATATTAGTGTGTAATTCTGTAAGAATCTTAGTAACAGCAACCCATTAGTGGAATGCCCCCTTCTTGTAATTTTACATTAAACAAGTATTGGGTTCTCATCCCTATCTATTTACATTTGACTCTAGCGACTGAAATATTATTGAGTGTTTACTCACAAACCTCTCTAACCCTCTAAAGGATAACAAACATAATTGATGAAAATATGTGATAATTGGACAGGAAAAAGGAACAATGAGAAGAAGGCAACAAAATACCAAAAATGTTGATAAATATCTCTGTATTCTCATCCACATGAGAAGAAATAAAAAGGCTGGATTTCAGCAAATTGGAAATTTTCTTGTAGTATAAAAAATGTACCAGAAGTGCTTGTTTCTTCTTGGAGTTAGAGTTTACTATGAGATCTCTAGAGACTGCAAGCATTGACGAATTTAGGTGTCTCTTCCCATTCTACAAACATATGAATAAATGTTATACCAGTACATACCTAGCCGGAAAACTGTTAATAGTGCAGGATAATAAAATGTGAGTAAATAGACTGTTTATTTGTTTGATGAATATAACATGCTAATTAAGACCGACTTACTCTGCAGATGACGTTCGCAATTTTCAAGTCTTTTTCCAACTCCCTGAACAAATGCATCCCCTTCACTGATCAAAAGTAAAAATCGGCATCCCATTTAACTAGCATTCAATTCCAAAATTAAATTTTTCACCATCTAGATAGCTCTTAAGATAAATGAAGCAAACAAGAAAACAGACTTCCAGAATCAAACAGCATTTTGGAAACACCATCACAATAACAAAGGTGAACTACATCAATTGGAGACCATTACTCAAAAAGAAAAATAATTCTGATTCAATTTTGGAAAAGGAAAATGGTCAGTAAAAGCATTAATGAAACCTGAGTTTTCCTTGGGAGCAAGAAGAAAATATGGTGGTAGGACGAATAGATCAACGTTAGAACAACTACACAGACAAGAATTTTCATCTTCAATGACTGCGTTAACTTGAAGAATGTCTAACGAATTTGAAGTCTTATAGGTCTAAATTCCTCTTAACAGGCATTAAGACGGAAGAAAAATCAATTGGAGTGACATTCCCGAATTTTAGGAAAAAAATCTTCCCTTTTTAGGATCAGTAATTTCAATTGAAGCAGGAATGAAATCATGTAAGTTCCCCACTTATAGTATCAAAAGTGCTCATATTCTAATAATGAAGAGGATTATATAACCCATATAACCTTTGGTGAATTCTAGCTTGTTGTGCTTGCTAAAGTCCCATCTTTCAAGCTTCAAACGGAAAGAACCAATATTTAACCATTTATTCGTTGAACTAAAAGATTAGAATCTTGAAGTAGACTTTAGCATTCATGAAAGGATTATATCCTAAAAATGGTTTCAATATGGGTTCCAATGGCCCTTTGGATATTTTTCCAATCATTGTGAGTATTCAAACGAGAAATACCAACAAAGCATTCCAATTACAACAACCATTTTTTCTTCTCTTATCCAGTAAGAGGATATGGAGATGGTGAGCTTTGGACAAAACATATTTGTAGAAATTGAAAAGGCATCTAATGGAGCAGAAGGCTGGATGAAAGATTTTACAATTTCCAAATAGGATTTAAGACGGCACTTGAAAGGTTGAGTCTTACACTAATCTTTCAAGTCAAGCTTCTCAAATTTCATGATTAAATCTCTCTAACATATTCCAAAAAGTGGGTCAGCCACACTTCAAAAACTCACAAGGGATGCTAATCATCTTCCTAACATCAGAAATTGGAGCACAATACAATGAATAACTGTTTATGAAGAAAACCAACGTTTCTAAATTCTGGTAGTTCCAAACTCATCTCTATCTTGCTTGGAAAATATCTGACAAGTGGGCAAAGCTTCATTTTAACCAATAATTCCTCAAACCATCAAAGATGAGAAAATGAAGAGAGATAACAGTCTTAAAATCCTTATCTTCCACAAAAGAAATATATATATATATATATATATATATATATATGTGTGTGTGTGTGTGTGTATATATGTTTTCGAACCAAATGCAATAACTCTTGTAGATCTCCTTAATGGTGTGTGTTAGGCAAAAGAGAGTTAAAACATATTTTTCCTTTCTTGACTTCTTTGTGGAGCAAAAAATTCAATGTTTTCAAAGATCGGGTGAGGAGTTTTGGATGGTGGTAAGTTTAACGCTTCTTTACGGGCGTCACCAAGCCTTTGTAATTATGAGTTCGGCCTTCTTTTGGCTTGGAGTTATTGTAGAAGTTAGGGACAGACACCTTTTTCTTTTTATGTCCACAGATCACTTCATCAGGCCTTTTATCAGTTTATATACTCGCCATTTAGAAGAAAGGATTTGATTCTGTAGTGCAATCCACCCAAGCTCGTTGGTAGGTGAGGCTTTAGCAAAATCAGAAGGAAAAAAAAAGGCACGAAGGGACCAAGGGAGAAAATCCGGAATAGTATTTTGCTTCTCTAGATTATTAGTTAAGTCTTCGTCTAACTATTCATTATAAGTCAAAATCTTTTTTTTCTTCTGCAGTAGGTTTTGTTTGTCACCTTTCCATGGGAAAAAAGAAACAAGATGAGATTATATTATAATAGAGGATTTACATAATTTGAAAATGAGGCCTTATTATATAAAAGAAAAAAACAGAAGAAAATATGAAGAGAAAAGAATTCTACAATGTAGAATAAAAGGCATCAACAAAATCCTGAACACATTATACAAAAGAAAAATACTGAAATGTTATCCCAAATCATGACCACGGGCACGAACCTTCAATGTAGAAAGAAGGTAATAGCTAGTTCCCTAGAATTAAGCCTCACAAACATGCAAGAACAAAATTAACAAATAAAAGAAAACACAGAACAGAAGGGGGGGAAAAATAATAATAATAAATAAATAATTTTTTGGCTTTTTTTTCTTTTTTTCTTTTTAGGATAAACAAGCATAATTTTTCCGTTGATAGGATGAAAAATTACAACAAAAGTTGCAACAACTAACATTTGAAGACTATATCTTAAACAATACAGATACACCCAAATCCAATAAAAAAAGAATTCAAACAACACATATAACCCCAACGATTAGAATAAAAACCACCCAAAAAACCGAAGAGTACAACCTCAAGGAACTTGGGAAATAAAAAGCAGGCTGAACTACCAAATGAATATACTTAAACAATAAATTTTTCAGTAAAAATAGTACTCGACTTCATACAGAGAAGACTAAATTAAAGAATGATGTGAGAGCAGCTACTTCAATATTACCAAAGACAAACATCAACCCTCCAACCAAGCCAAATACAAGAACAAGACTAAAACTATGCCCCTTGGAGAAGGGGTGTAGGGAGCAAAAGGAAAAAGAAAGCCGTACCCATCACTTCATGATGCTCCATCAAATGGCGAGACAAACGTTCAGCCACTTTATCAAGTTGAGCCAATCTCTTGGTAGCCTTTCAAGAAATTTTGTCAAGAATTATTCAGTGAGAAGACATGAAAGTCGTGTTGGATTATGAAGTTGGATAATAGGACCATTACTATGATCAGACTAATCGGATATGTATAAATTACTAAGATAGTTAAAGAAGAATTAAATCAATAGATGACTGCAATTATATTGGGAATTAATTAAGATAGAAATTAGGAATTAGTTTAGATACCCAGTCTGCAATATATTGGGAATTAGTTTAGATGGTAATTAGGAAGGAACGAAAAAAGAAAAAAACTCAAAACCACAAGGTGTAAACAAGAGGATGCAGAAGAACATTAATGATGTGAGATACCAAAAATTCCTAATAAATACAATAGAATAGTCGAGGATACATGTTTCCAATGGGAACAAAAATATACAATACAATCAGAAAGAAGCATGAAAAATGTAAGAGAATAAAACAATGAATAACAACTAACGAAGAAATAAAAACTACAGCCAATGACTGTTATAAAGAGATCCCATTCCAGCTAAAACATCAGACGTCTTATGGAGAGAAGTATAAGGAAGACAAGAGCTTGAACCTCAGATTTGCAGCTTTTCCCCATAATAATAAAGCCAAGAATAGATCTTTCTGATGATACACATCTTGCATTTGATTGAGGTAGTTCCAAATAATCAAAATCTTTAAAAGGATTATTACTCTATTGTATGCCCTTCAATACCTTTCAACTGGAGACCTCATAAGAATCCATCGAGTGAATATAAAATTTCCATCAATACACCCTAGTTCATCTTAAGAAGAAAACCGAGATCACAATTCTTTCCAAAGATGTTTCCGTTTTCTACCATATTCATTTGTTGTCCAACAAAATTTCTTAAACTGAAAAAGAATTTGAGAGTGAGTCCCCCCCCCCCCCCC